>NC_091352.1:7538911-7611411 GCF_038502225.1 Cherax quadricarinatus | reverse complement strand
TGTTTGTGTTGTGTCGCTGTTTGTGTTGTGTTGCTGTTTGTGGTGTGTTGTGTCGCTGTTTGTGTTGTGTCGCTGTTTGTGGTGTGTTGTGTCGCTGTTTGTGTTGTGTCGCTGTTTGTGGTGTGTTGTGTCGCTGTTTGTGTTGTGTCGCTGTTTGTGTTGTGTCGCTGTTTGTGTTGTGTTGCTGTTTGTGGTGTGTCGCTGTTTGTGTTGTGTTGCTGTTTGTGGTGTGTCGCTGTTTGTGGTGTGTCGCTGTTTGTGGTGTGTCGCTGTTTGTGTTGTGTTGCTGTTTGTGGTGTGTCGCTGTTTGTGGTGTGTCGCTGTTTGTGGTGTGTCGCTGTTTGTGGTGTGTCGCTGTTTGTGGTGTGTCGCTGTTTGTGTTGTGTTGCTGTTTGTGGTGTGTCGCTGTTTGTGTTGTGTTGCTGTTTGTGGTGTGTCGCTGTTTGTGGTGTGTCGCTGTTTGTGTTGTGTTGCTGTTTGTGGTGTGTCGCTGTTTGTGGTGTGTCGCTGTTTGTGTTGTGTTGCTGTTTGTGTTGTGTCGCTGTTTGTGGTGTGTTGTGTCGCTGTTTGTGTTGTGTCGCTGTTTGTGGTGTGTTGCTGTTTGTGGTGTGTCGCTGTTTGTGGTGTGTTGTGTCGCTGTTTGTGGTGTGTTGCTGTTTGTGTTGTGTCGCTGTTTGTGGTGTGTCGCTGTTTGTGTTGTGTTGCTGTTTGTGGTGTGTCGCTGTTTGTGGTGTGTTGTGTCGCTGTTTGTGTTGTGTCGCTGTTTGTGATGTGTTTTGTCGCTGTTTTGTGATGTGTTGTGTCGCTGTTTGTGTTGTGTCGCTGATTGTGGTGTGTTGTGTCGCTGTTTGTGTTGTGTCGCTGTTTGTGTTGTGTCGCTGTTTGTGTTGTGTCGCTGTTTGTGTTGTGTCGCTGTTTGTGTTGTGTCGCTGTTTGTGTTGTGTCGCTGTTTGTGTTGTGTCGCTGTTTGTGTTGTTGCTGTTTGTGTTGTGTTGCTGTTTGTGTTGTGTTGCTGTTTGTGGTGTGTCGCTGTTTGTGTTGTGTTGCTGTTTGTGGTGTGTCGCTGTTTGTGTTGTGTTGCTGTTTGTGTTGTGTCGCTGTTTGTGGTGTGTTGTGTCGCTGTTTGTGTTGTGTTATGTCGCTGTTTGTGTTGTGTTATGTCGCTGTTTTTGGTGTGTTATGTCGCTGTTTGTGGTGTGATGTTGCTGTTTGTGTTGTGTCGCTGTTTGTGATGTGTTGCATTGTTGTTTGTGGTGTGTTGTGTCGCTGTTTGTGATGTGTTGCATTGTTGTTTGTGGTGTGTTGTGTCGCTGTTTGTGATGTGTTGCATTGTTGTTTGTGGTGTGTTGTGTCGCTGTTTGTGATGTGTTGCATTGTTGTTTGTGGTGTGTTGTGTCGCTGTTTGTGATGTGTTGCATTGTTGTTTGTGGTGTGTTGTGTCGCTGTTTGTGATGTGTTGCATTGTTGTTTGTGGTGTGTTGTGTCGCTGTTTGTGATGTGTTGCATTGTTGTTTGTGGTGTGTTGTGTCGCTGTTTGTGATGTGTTGCATTGTTGTTTGTGGTGTGTTGTGTCGCTGTTTGTGATGTGTTGCATTGTTGTTTGTGGTGTGTTGTGTCGCTGTTTGTGATGTGTTGCATTGTTGTTTGTGGTGTGTTGTGTCGCTGTTTCTGGTATGTTGTGCCTCTGTAGTGTATGTCGCTGTTTGTGGTGTGTTACGTCGCTGTTTTTTGGTGTGTTATGTCGCTGTTTGTGGTGTGTTACGTCGCTGTTTTTTGGTGTGTTATGTCGCTGTTTGTGGTGTGTTATGTCGCTGTTTTTGGTGTGTTATGTCGCTGTTTTTGGTGTGTTATGTCGCTGTTTGTGGTGTGTTATGTCGCTGTTTGTGGTGTGTTATGTCGCTGTTTGTGGTGTGTTATGTCGCTGTTTGTGGTGAGTTATGTCGCTGTTTGTGGTGTGTTATGTCGCTGTTTGTGGTGAGTTATGTCGCTGTTTGTGGTGTGTTATGTCGCTGTTTGTGGTGAGTTATGTCGCTGTTTGTGGTGTGTTATGTCGCTGTTTGTGGTGTGTTATGTCGCTGTTTGTGGTGAGTTATGTCGCTGTTTGTGGTGTGTTATGTCGCTGTTTGTGGTGTGTTATGTCGCTGTTTGTGGTGAGTTGTGTCGCTATTTGGTTTTTAGTTGTTGTGTGTTACCTCCGCTACACGTCGTAGTTGATCAGTGTTCTTATATAAAGTGCCGCTCTACAATAGGTATTGCCTCTAGGCCTCTTCCTTCCTTCCTTCCTTCATTCATTCATTCATTCATTCATTCATTCATTCCTTGCAAACTTTCATCATTCCTTTACTATCTTTGTTCCCTCCTTCCTCTCTCCTTTCCTCACTTCGTATATTCTTAAGTCTTCTTGACAGTGGTACAGGATGGGCGAAACCTCGTCATAAGGCTTCCCTTCTAAGTGCAGGTTTTTCCTGAATTCTTCCAGCCAGCCACGATTCTTTAACAATTTATTCACCCTCTTACGGTTCTCCCATCACTCCCTAACTCCCTACACTCCCTCTACCCCCTCCCCCTCATTTACGTCCTTTCTTCCCACAAGTGTTAAGTAATAATCTCCAGCTACTTAACACTATAATATCTGGCAAAATATAGTAGATTTCTCATAGGTTTCCCAGAGGCGGTCACCTGACTCCCTCTTTCTCATAGATGACACCACCTTGTCAGTGTAGCCACCTGCCCCTCCCCATCCCCCCCCTCTCTCTCTCTCTCTCTCTCTCTCTCTCTCTCTCTCTCACACACACACACACACACACACACACACACACACACACACACACACACACACACACACACACACACACACACACACACACACACACACACACACGTAGAAGCGTTAAATACAAGAGGTCATGCAGTGCCTGGGAAATGAGAGGTAATCTAGTTTGATCCGAGGAAAGAGGTGGGTAGCTCCAATTCCTTTGATCAAGAGTCCTTCGCCGGACTCTTGATCAAAGGATCCCTGTAGCTGTTCATCTATATATATGAATCTGTGTATGATCGTTGTGTATTAGAGCAGTGCATGTTACAGTGTGTTGTGTATGAATACTGTTATTGTTATGTAATGGGGGGGCAGTGCAATTAGTTAGGCTCACTTGATAGTGGTTTGACGGGTGACCACTGTTGGCGTTGGTAGTTGTGGTTGGTGGAAATAAAGGTGTTAGTGATTGTGTGAAATGGTGGTGGTGATTATAGGTGTTTTTGGTGATGGAGACTGGCGATGGTGGTTGTTGGTGTTCCTGGTGGTGGGAAGTGGCAGTGTTTTTGTGGGGATTGGCGATAGTGGTTGTAGGTGATGGTGGTGGGGACTGGTGGCGGAGGGACATGACAGTGTTGGGGATTTGTGGTAGGTAGGGGGGGGGCGTGTTTCTGCTACTGGGCCCTGCGCACTGTACTGGGTCGATGCCATTCCAGGTCCACCACGACGCCATCTTACTCTCCCTTCTCTCTCCTTTTTTTTTTCCTATCTATTTTCCCTTTTTTTCCTTTTCCCTCTCTGCCTCTACTCTTGCCCCCGCTCCCTCTCCTTTCCGTTTACTCAATATTTGTCATCTTTCCTCTCTGTCTTCTCCTGGGTGTCTTATCAACGCATTCTCAGTGTATTAGTTACCTCGGCCATGGCCATACTCTAAAATAATGCTGTATACATTTCTTGTCCCCCTTTCAGCTTCCTATGTATGTGTATAATGGTGCAAGTGGTCGAGTGCCTCATTCTGCCATGGATGTTACTTGTTTACAAATTCCCACTTAGGTAATTGTTTCTTCGTATTCTCATGTCAGTAACAGTGACCTGTTTTGATGTCGTGTAGACAGGTAATAATGATCAGTACCTCTTTGTTTTAAAAATTGTTTGCAAATACATAGCCCTAATGTTGTCCAGTTCCTGCCAGTCCGAAGATGGCTGTGTTCACCAGCTTAGTGAATGAGTTTGTGAAGCGCTAAGCCACAAGGGCTATACAGCTGAGTTTGTGTGAGCCATTATGAATGCTAGGGTGAGCGATAATTTTTTATATTTATTCTGGATTTATGGAGCTATTTTCAATCATTTGCCATTTCCAAGAGTTCTCCAGAGCTTTTGAAGACGTTTCCAGACATGCTTGAAGACATTCCCACGTGTGCTGAAGACATTCTCACACGTGCCAATGGCGTTCCCAAGATGGATGTGCTTAATGTGTTGTTACACCTTAGTCCTTTATGTTCTTCATACAAGAACAACATAACATGCAGTGTTGACATTACCGCATCCTCCTCCTCCTCTCTCTTCCATCGTGTACCTTCTTTCCCATTCTCTCCCTCCTTCCCTACCACCATTAGCACTAACACAATAGTCACATTCATTATGACTTCTAAACACTTGTATCTGAGACACAAACGAGGCACTGTATGAAGCACATGTTGACTCCTCGCCGCCTTTTTTTTTCTTTATATTATGAGCACATTTGCACTTGTCATTATTCTTGTGGCAAACCGTCATCTTTAACAGGTTTACAGTTTGCTTCTGGGGTTCACCACTCTGTTTAAGTGATGCTCTTCAAGTATGTGTCTTACACCTTACGTAGTGGTGCTTGTGTTATATCTTGGTGATGGTGATGCTCGTGTTTGTGTTAATCTTAGTGGTGCTGGAGGTGCTGGTTGTATATCGTAGGTGGTAATGTTGCATCTTAGGTGGTGTTACATCTTAGGTGGTGATAGTGTTGCATCTTAGGTGAAGTTTGTGTTGTATCTTAGATATAGTATCTTAGATAATAAAGGTGCTGTATCCTAGCGACTTAGACGGTGGTGGTGTTTAGTGGGAGAAGAAATTGTAAACCTGACCTGCTGATAGATACAATGGCAGGATGGAAAATATACTGAGACATTATTGCGCTCAAAGACCAAGATTTTTCAAGTCTAAATAGAGTAGGTGATAATTGAGGTATATATAATGGAGAAAGTAGGTGACGAGGAGTCGTGAGGCGTGACCTTGCCTGCCAGGTGAGGAGGCTGGTGTGTGTGGTGAGTTGTTTTTTTAGATTTTGCCACCGAAGTGGCTAGTTTATTAATGTGCACACCATATTCATCCTGTGGAGGGTAGCGCAAGAGCATATGGATACACTAAAGGCCTAGGAACTAGGTCTCAGAAGGGGTAACGGGAGCACATCTGGATTTTTATGTACAGTTGCCTTATCTGTTGCAACCTCATTTAGGAAATTTTCTTAATATGTCTGATACCTTATTTTTATTATAAGATACCTCAACGCTATCGAGTTTTCCATTCAGTTTATCGTAGAACAGAAAAAAAAAACATCCCTCTTCCTTCAATGAGTACTGTACACACGCCAACCAGAATGATCTCATTCGTTTGCAGTCTCAACATTGGCAATTGCTGGATCGTCAGGTTGCTAGTGCAGGGTCGTCAGACTGATCAACACTTGGGTGTCTCCGCTGTCACTTGTTAGTGCTGGAGATTTGCTTACTTTTTCGAGTTGTTTCAAATTCCAGCTTGTAAATATTATATAATTATTGCCATGTCTGCATTCCAAAAGTTTGTGTGTGTGTGTGTGTGTGTGTAGAAGGCATCTGGCATCACTGGTAATTCCATGTCTCCCACTACGGGAGACACTTTTTTTTTTTTTCATGCATTGAAGATGGCTGAAAACTGCTACATTGTCTTTTTTTTTACCCCAAGATATTCGGGAAAAAAGTTCAGGTTTTTTAAACAGTCGGCTGTTATCTTTGTAATTAAAAGTAAAAAAAAAAAAACTACGTGCCATAATTTTTTACCTTCATAAATGTCTAGACCGGAGATACTGTTGTAACCCGTCACTTTCATAATTATGTAATAAACATCAGAAAGAAATGTATTTACCTTCATAATTTTCTAGCGATACAAACGACAGACCTGCACAATAAAACATTATATTTGTAAATCAAGATACACCGAATACTCTGAACACCTTGTTAGTTGTTATAGTTCCAGAAGAGTTGTACAGGTTTATGTGTGGCTGCAAGAGTAGTGTGGTCAGGTAGTTGTTATAGTTCCAGAAGAGTTGTACAGGTTTATGTGTGGCTGCAAGAGTAGTGTGGTCAGGTAGTTGTTATAGTTCCAGAAGAGTTGTACAGGTTTGTGTGTGGCTGCAAGAGTAGTGTGGTCAGGTAGTTGTTATAGTTCCAGAAGAGTTGTACAGGTTTGTGTGTGGCTGCAAGAGTAGTGTGGTCAGGTAGTTGTTATAGTTCCAGAAGAGTTGTACAGGTTTATGTGTGGCTGCAAGAGTAGTGTGGTCAGGTAGTTGTTATAGTTCCAGAAGAGTTGTACAGGTTTATGTGTGGCTGCAAGAGTAGTGTGGTCAGGTAGTTGTTATAGTTCCAGAAGAGTTGTACAGGTTTATGTGTGGCTGCAAGAGTAGTGTGGTCAGGTAGTTGTTATAGTTCCAGAAGAGTTGTACAGGTTTATGTGTGGCTGCAAGAGTAGTGTGGTCAGGTAGTTGTTATAGTTCCAGAAGAGTTGTACAGGTTTATGTGTGGCTGCAAGAGTAGTGTGGTCAGGTAGTTGTTATAGTTCCAGAAGAGTTGTACAGGTTTGTGTGTGGCTGCAAGAGTAGTGTGGTCAGGTAGTTGTTATAGTTCCAGAAGAGTTGTACAGGTTTATGTGTGGCTGCAAGAGTAGTGTGGTCAGGTAGTTGTTATAGTTCCAGAAGAGTTGACAGGTTTATGTGTGGCTGCAAGAGTAGTGTGGTCAGGTAGTTGTTATAGTTCCAGAAGAGTTGTACAGGTTTATGTGTGGCTGCAAGAGTAGTGTGGTCAGGTAGTTGTTATAGTTCCAGAAGAGTTGTACAGGTTTATGTGTGGCTGCAAGAGTAGTGTGGTCAGGTAGTTGTTATAGTTCCAGAAGAGTTGTACAGGTTTATGTGTGGCTGCAAGAGTAGTGTGGTCAGGTAGTTGTTATAGTTCCAGAAGAGTTTGTACAGGTTTATGTGTGGCTGCAAGAGTAGTGTGGTCAGGTAGTTGTTATAGTTCCAGAAGAGTTGTACAGGTTTATGTGTGGCTGCAAGAGTAGTGTGGTCAGGTAGTTGTTATAGTTCCAGAAGAGTTGTACAGGTTTATGTGTGGCTGCAAGAGTAGTGTGGTCAGGTAGTTGTTATAGTTCCAGAAGAGTTGTACAGGTTTATGTGTGGCTGCAAGAGTAGTGTGGTCAGGTAGTTGTCCAGAAGAGTTGTACAGGTTTATGTGTGGCTGCAAGAGTAGTGTGGTCAGGTAGTTGTTATAGCTCCAGAAGAGTTGTACAGGTTTATGTGTGGCTGCAAGAGTAGTGTGGTCAGGTAGTTATAGTTCCAGAAGAGTTGTACAGGTTTATGTGTGGCTGCAAGAGTAGTGTGGTCAGGTAGTTATAGTTCCAGAAGAGTTGTACAGGTTTATGTGTGGCTACAAGAGTAGTGTGGTCAGGGCTTGTGTTGGTCGACGATATTGTTAGTGCTGAGACCATCAGGAGAGAAAGGACGGAGACGACCATGATAGTGAGGATGGCGACCATGGTAGTGAGGTTGACGACCATGGTAGTGAGGTTGACGACCATGGTAGCGAGGATGACGACCATGGTAGTGAGGATGACCAGGGTAGTGAGGATGGTGACCATGGTAGTGAGGTTGACGACCATGGTAGTGAGGATGGCGACCATGGTAGTGAGGTTGACGACCATGGTAGTGAGGTTGACGACCATGGTAGCGAGGATGACGACCATGGTAGTGAGGATGACCAGGGTAGTGAGGATGGCGACCATGGTAGTGAGGTTGACGACCATGGTAGTGATGGCGACCATGGTAGTGAGGTTGACCATGGTAGTGAGGTTGACGACCATGGTAGCGAGGATGACGACCATGGTAGTGAGGATGACCAGGGTAGTGAGGATGGCGACCATGGTAGTGAGGATGACGACCATGGTAGTGAGGATGGCGACCATGGTAGTGAGGTTGACGACCATGGTAGTGAGGTTGACGACCATGGTAGTGAGGTTGACGACCATGGTAGTGAGGATGGCGACCATGGTAGTGAGGATGACGACCATGGTAGTGAGGACCAGGGTAGTGAGGATGGCGACCATGGTAGTGAGGATGACGACCAGGGTAGTGAGGACGACCATGGTAGTGAGGATGACGACCATGGTAGTGAGGATGACCATGGTAGTGAGGATGACCATGGTAGTGAGGATGACGACCAGGGTAGTGAGGATGACGACCATGGTAGTGAGGATGACGACCAGGGTAGTGAGGATGACCAGGGTAGTGAGGATGGCGACCATGGTAGTGAGGATGACGACCATGGTAGTGAGGATGACGACCTTGGTAGTGAGGATGACGACCAGGGTAGTGAGGATGACGACCATGGTAGTGAGGATGACCATGGTAGTGAGGATGACGACCAGGGTAGTGAGGATGACGACCATGGTAGTGAGGATGACGACCATGGTAGTGAGGATGACGACCATGGTAGTGAGGATGACGACCAGGGTAGTGAGGATGACGACCAGGGTAGTGAGGATGACCATGGTAGTGAGGATGACGACCATGGTAGTGAGGATGACGACCATGGTAGTGAGGATGACGACCAGGGTAGTGAGGATGACGACCAGGGTAGTGAGGATGACGACCATGGTAGCGAGGATGACCAGGGTAGTGAGGATGACGACCAGGGTAGTGAGGATGACCAGGGTAGTGAGGATGACGACCATGGTAGTGAGGATGACCAGGGTAGTGAGGATGACGACCAGGGTAGTGAGGATGACGATCATGGTAGCGAGGATGACCAGGGTAGTGAGGATGACGACCATGGTAGTGAGGACGACCATGGTAGTGAGGATGACCATGGTAGTCAGGAAGGAGGCTCCGCTCATCCTTGGGTAAACAGTTACACACGCTGTTATTACCTGTCACACTTTCCTCTACCTTCCATGTGTCCAACATTCTCTTTGTTTTCCTCCACCACATAATTTGTGTATATTGATAAAACACAATAACTTAGTAATGACTAAGAATAAGACTATCTTCAAGGTGAGTGTCTTGATGCTAGTGGACGGTTACAATATGATAATTGTATACAATGGTATACAATACTGATTATATCGTCTTTACGTCTCTACCGCTCCTGCTGCTGCCTCTGTATTCGACTGAAGACGCCTACTGTGTAGGCGAAACGTTTAGGAATAGAGATACCTAGTTGTTGCACTTGTCTTAATTATCAAGTGGTGAAGGGTTCTTGATCTTGAGGGATTACAGCTATCCTCCCCTTCCTCGCATCTAACCTAATCGTCTTTTGTTTCCCAGATGCTTTGTTAACCTTAGTGATACATCTTTCCTTATAATAATAATAATAATAATAATAATAATAATAATAATAATAAAAATAAAGGCTGAACGAAGTTGAACAAGTTATTTGATATATCTGTCGTGCCGAATAGGTAAAACTTGCGATTTTGGATTAAATAGCAACGCTCTTCTTGCCGAATAAGGCAAGCGAAAATTTGTGTATGCAATAATTTCGCAAAAATCATTCTGAACCTAACAAAAAAATATATTTCATTGTGTTCATTATTAAATTATTGTAAACTTACCTAAAATATATTAAGCTGGATTAGGTTAAATTAAATTGCTCTTGTTATAATAAGGTTAGGTAAGTTTTCTAAGGTTCTTTTGGTACAAAATTATTAATTTTTACATAAACATAAATGAAAAAAAATATATATCTTTAAATGTACAAGAGAAAATTTTAGAAAGGACTTAATTTTAAATGAGATCTTGCTAATTGACCAGTTTTACCTATTCGACACGATATATATATATATATATATATATATATATATATATATATATATATATATATATATATATATATATATATATATATACTGTATATACCAGAGGAAGACCAAATTTAGCTTCAAGGAAAACAAGAGTCATACGTATTTTATGTCGGTGTAGAATTGAGTACATATATATTAGTGTCTTGGAAACTCATCATTGTAGAATAAATGTTGGTGTGTGTCAAGATGTTGCCGTGAAGCAGTGAGCAAGTTGCCTGCTGGTGACACCAGGTCTCTCTCAACCTTGTTTAAGTTAATTGTGCCTCGTTAATCTGCCCACCTGCATCTAACTTATTGAGATACTCCACCTGTACCACTGGCCTTACGCCAGCCAGCCCCATGGTCAGGCTTTGTGATGCAAGTGTTGTGTGATGCAAGTGTTGTGTGATGCAAGTGTTGTGTGATGCAAGTGTTGTGTGATACAAGTGTTGTGTGATACAAGTGTTGTGTGATGCAAGTGTTGTGTGA
The DNA here is from genome assembly GCF_038502225.1 of Cherax quadricarinatus. Classification (NCBI taxonomy): domain Eukaryota; kingdom Metazoa; phylum Arthropoda; class Malacostraca; order Decapoda; family Parastacidae; genus Cherax; species Cherax quadricarinatus. The sequence goes on along the minus strand of NC_091352.1, from coordinate 7,601,057 downwards.
TGCAAGTGTTGTGTGATGCAAGTGTTGTGTGATACAAGTGTTGTGTGATACAAGTGTTGTGTGATACAAGTGTTGTGTGATGCAAGTGTTGTGTGATGCAAGTGTTGTGTGATGCAAGTGTTGTGTGATGCAAGTGTTGTGTGATGCAAGTGTTGTGTGATACAAGTGTTGTGTGATACAAGTGTTGTGTGATACAAGTGTTGTGTGATGCAAGTGTTGTGTGATACAAGTGTTGTGTGATACAAGTGTTGTGTGATGCAAGTGTTGTGTGATGCAAGTGTTGTGTGATGCAAGTGTTGTGTGATACAAGTGTTGTGTGATACAAGTGTTGTGTGATACAAGTGTTGTGTGATGCAAGTGTTGTGTGATACAAGTGTTGTGTGATGCAAGTGTTGTGTGATGCAAGTGTTGTGTGATGCAAGTGTTGTGTGATGCAAGTGTTGTGTGATGCAAGTGTTGTGTGATACAAGTGTTGTGTGATACAAGTGTTGTGTGATACAAGTGTTGTGTGATGCAAGTGTTGTGTGATGCAAGTGTTGTGTGATACAAGTGTTGTGTGATGCAAGTGTTGTGTGATGCAAGTGTTGTGTGATGCAAGTGTTGTGTGATACAAGTGTTGTGTGATGCAAGTGTTGTGTGATGCAAGTGTTGTGTGATGCAAGTGTTGTGTGATGCAAGTGTTGTGTGATACAAGTGTTGTGTGATACAAGTGTTGTGTGATGCAAGTGTTGTGTGATACAAGTGTTGTGTGATACAAGTGTTGTGTGATGCAAGTGTTGTGTGATACAAGTGTTGTGTGATACAAGTGTTGTGTGATGCAAGTGTTGTGTGATGCAAGTGTTGTGTGATACAAGTGTTGTGTGATACAAGTGTTGTGTGATACAAGTGTTGTGTGATACAAGTGTTGTGTGATACAAGTGTTGTGTGATGCAAGTGTTGTGTGATACAAGTGTTGTGTGATACAAGTGTTGTGTGATGCAAGTGTTGTGTGATACAAGTGTTGTGTGATACAAGTGTTGTGTGATACAAGTGTTGTGTGATGCAAGTGTTGTGTGATACAAGTGTTGTGTGATACAAGTGTTGTGTGATACAAGTGTTGTGTGATACAAGTGTTGTGTGATACAAGTGTTGTGTGATGCAAGTGTTGTGTGATGCAAGTGTTGTGTGATACAAGTGTTGTGTGATACAAGTGTTGTGTGATACAAGTGTTGTGTGATACAAGTGTTGTGTGATGCAAGTGTTGTGTGATACAAGTGTTGTGTGATACAAGTGTTGTGTGATGCAAGTGTTGTGTGATACAAGTGTTGTGTGATACAAGTGTTGTGTGATACAAGTGTTGTGTGATGCAAGTGTTGTGTGATACAAGTGTTGTGTGATACAAGTGTTGTGTGATACAAGTGTTGTGTGATACAAGTGTTGTGTGATACAAGTGTTGTGTGATGCAAGTGTTGTGTGATGCAAGTGTTGTGTGATGCAAGTGTTGTGTGATACAAGTGTTGTGTGATACAAGTGTTGTGTGATGCAAGTGTTGTGTGATGCAAGTGTTGTGTGATACAAGTGTTGTGTGATACAAGTGTTGTGTGATGCAAGTGTTGTGTGATGCAAGTGTTGTGTGATACAAGTGTTGTGTGATGCAAGTGTTGTGTGATGCAAGTGTTGTGTGATGCAAGTGTTGTGTGATACAAGTGTTGTGTGATGCAAGTGTTGTGTGATGCAAGTGTTGTGTGATACAAGTGTTGTGTGATGCAAGTGTTGTGTGATGCAAGTGTTGTGTGATGCAAGTGTTGTGTGATGCAAGTGTTGTGTGATGCAAGTGTTGTGTGATGCAAGTGTTGTGTGATGCAAGTGTTGTGTGATACAAGTGTTGTGTGATGCAAGTGTTGTGTGATACAAGTGTTGTGTGATGCAAGTGTTGTGTGATGCAAGTGTTGTGTGATGCAAGTGTTGTGTGATACAAGTGTTGTGTGATACAAGTGTTGTGTGATGCAAGTGTTGTGTGATGCAAGTGTTGTGTGATACAAGTATTGCATGGTACAAGTGCTGTATGATCTAAGTGTTGTATGATCCAAGTGTTGTGTGATACAAGTGCTGTATGATCTAATCGTTGTATGACCCTTTTGCATTTAACTCTTCCCCCTAAACTAATAAGTCTGAAATGTCAAAAAAAATACAGAAAACCAGATGTAACTTGATGCAACAAGGCTTTTATCAGTCCCTGCCACCCTCCCTGCCACCCTCCCTGCAGTACTCTCTGCCACCCTCCCTGCAATACTCTCTGCCACCCTCCCTGCAATACTCTCTGCCACCCTCCCTGCAATACTCTCTGCCACCCTCCCTGCAATACTCTCTGCCACCCTCCCTGCAATACTCTCTGCCACACTCCCTGCAATACTCTCTGCCACCCTCCCTGCAATACTCTCTGCCACCCTCCCTGCAATACTCTCTGCCACCCTCCCTGCAATACTCTCTGCCACCCTCCCTGCAATACTCTCTGCCACCCTCCCTGCAATACTCTCTGCCACCCTCCCTGCAATACTCTCTGCCACACTCCCTGCAATACTCTCTGCCACCCTCCCTGCAATACTCTCTGCCACCCTCCCTGCAATACTCTCTGCCACACTCCCTGCAATACTCTCTGCCACCCTCCCTGCAATACTCTCTGCCACCCTCCCTGCAATACTCTCTGCCACACTCCCTGCAATACTCTCTGCCACCCTCCCTGCAATACTCTCTGCCACCCTCCCTGCAATACTCTCTGCCACCCTCCCTGCAATACTCTCTGCCACCCTCCCTGCAATACTCTCTGCCACCCTCCCTGCAATACTCTCTGCCACACTCCCTGCAATACTCTCTGCCACCCTCCCTGCAATACTCTCTGCCACCCTCCCTGCAATACTCTCTGCCACACTCCCTGCAATACTCTCTACCACCCTCCCTGCAATACTCTCTGCCACACTCCCTGCAATACTCTCTGCCACCCTCCCTGCAATAATCTCTGCCACACTCCCTACAATAATCTCTGCCACACTCCCTTGAATATTCTGCCACACTCCCTGCAGTACTCTGCCACACTCCCTGCAATACTCTCTGCCACCCTCCCTGCAATAATCTCTGCCACACTCCCTTGAATACTCTGCCACACTCCCTGCAGTACTCTGCCACACTCCCTGCAATACTCTCTGCCACACTCCCTGCAATAATCTCTGCCACACTCCCTTGAATACTCTGCCACACTCCCTGCAGTACTCTGCCACACTCCCTGCAATACTCTCTGCCACCCTCCCTGCAATAATCTCTGCCACACTCCCTTGAATACTCTGCCACACTCCCTGCAGTACTCTGCCACACTCCCTGCAATACTCTCTGCCACCCTCCCTGCAATAATCTCTGCCACACTCCCTTGAATACTCTGCCACACTCCCTGCAGTACTCTGCCACCCTCCCTGCAATACTCTCTGCCACCCTCCCTGCAATAATCTCTGCCACACTCCCTGCAGTACTCTCTGCCACCCTCTTTGCAATACTCTCTGCCACCCTCCCTGCAATAATCTCTGCCACACTCCCTTGAATACTCTGCCACACTCCCTGCAGTACTCTGCCACACTCCCTGCAATACTCTCTGCCACCCTCCCTGCAATAATCTCTGCCACACTCCCTTGAATACTCTGCCACACTCCCTGCAGTACTCTGCCACACTCCCTGCAATACTCTCTGCCACCCTCCCTGCAATAATCTCTGCCACACTCCCTTGAATACTCTGCCACACTCCCTGCAGTACTCTGCCACACTCCCTGCAATACTCTCTGCCACCCTCCCTGCAATAATCTCTGCCACACTCCCTTGAATACTCTGCCACACTCCCTGCAGTACTCTGCCACCCTCCCTGCAATAATCTCTGCCACACTCCCTGCAGTACTCTCTGCCACACTCCCTGCAATAATCTCTGCCACACTCCCTGCAATACTCTCTGCCACACTCCCTGCAATAATCTCTGCCACACTCCCTACAGTACTCTGCCACACTCCCTGCAATACTCTGCCTGCCAGTTACTGTTTACCTTCCTGTTTACTTCCCTGTCTGCCCACTTGCTCAACTTGCCTACTTGATTGTCTGCCTGTCTGACCCTTGCTTAACTGCAAGCTTGCTTGTTTGCCTCCTTGTCTGCCTCACTTCCTGTTTGCTTGCTTGTCTTCACTGCCGTGTATTAACGTAAACACAGTTGTAGAAGGTAGGTGATATCTGTTCAACTTACACAACTTGTACTATACCTGGTAATATACGGGTAGCGCCATAGACACACTGTTAGCCTGTAATTGATAGTCAGGAGACACAAGAGGCCACTGACCAGGTGTATGCAGGCGCTGAATACTGAATATTGTAAAGGTCTTCCAGGTACTGACTCATATGGGTTTAGCGCTTGTAGATAAATAATAATAGTGGGATTTACAAAGTCTCGTGAGCAGTACTGTGAGAGGAAGAGGCAGAGTATATATAAGGATTTTTGTTTATGATTGTGGGTCTAAGAGCCAGGTATCGGGATTTAAGAAGGACTCTAGTTCTTGGGCCTCCTTGTGTATACAGTTGCTCTTGCGCTGCCGTCCACAAGATGGATGTGAGTGAACGCTAAACTAGCCGCTTTAGCCACGAAGTCTGAGAATATATAGTTACTGACACAGGTGAAACCACATACCTTGTTAGTACTGGCTAACACCCAGCGCTGTGTACCTAGCTAGCACCCAGCAGTGTGTGCCTAGCTAGCACCCAGCACTGTGTGCCTGGCTAGCACCCAGCACTGTGTACCTAGCTAGCACCCAGCGCTGTGTACCTAGCTAGCACCCAGCACTGTGTACCTAGCTAGCACCCAGCACTGTGTACCTAGCCAGCACCCAGCTCTCTGTACCTAGCTAGCACCCAGCAGTGCGTGCCTAGCTAGCACTCAGCACTGTGTACCTAGCCAGCACCCAGCACTGTGTACCTAGCCAGCACCCAGCTCTCTGTACCTAGCTATCACCCAGCACTGTGTATCTAGCTAGCACCCAGCACTGTGTACCTAGCCAGCACCCAGCTCTCTGTACCTAGCTAGCACCCAGCGCTCTGTACCTAGCTAGCACCCAGCACTGTGTGCCTAGTCAGCACCTAGCACTGTGTGTCTAGCCAGCACCCAGTACTGTGTACCTAGCCAGTACCCAGTACTGTGTACCTATCCAATACCCAGTACTTTGTACCTATCCAGCACCCAGTACTGTGTACCTACCCAGTACTGAGTACCTACCCAGTACTGTGTACCAACCCAGCACCCAGTACTGTGTACCTACCCAGCACTGTGCGCCTAGCCAGCACCCAGCACTGTACCTAGCCAGTGGCCGCTGCCGCCTCGCTCGATACAAATTGTGTTAAGTACTGAACCCCCGTAGTGTTGATCCTGCCAGCAACCCCCTTCCCTATCTCTCTCTCTCTCTCTCTCTCTCTCTATCACTCAGTCTTAAACAGTTATGTTTTATTTTAGTATTTTAGACATCTAATATAACGCCGTTAATAGTGGTAGAAATAATTATAGTTATTATTATTATTTGTTCAGTCGAGCAATATCGCGTGAAGCCGTGGCGAATTATCTAGTGTGTGGTGTGTTCCTAAATACGAGCAGATGATTAGGAAAGAGGCTGTCGTGTTCCTTGCTTGCTAGAAGCCATCCGCTGAGCAGGCAAGGAAATCATCAATCAATTGATGTATTTGTGTTGGAAATTGCATCCATTGCGCCACAGTTGAATATAAACAGTTGTTGATTGATGAGAGCATTGGTGTTTCCTGTGGGGAAGATGTGCTCTTTCCCCCTCCCCTTTCCCACCTTTTCCTCTTCAACTCCTTGTCCCCAGTCCCTCTTCCAATGCTTTCTCCATCTACCCTCATCAGCTCCGTTTCCTTTCCGTGGGATAGGCCGTCTCTCAAGATTATCCCACGTAGAGGGTAGGCCCTCCCACGTCATTGTAATTCCAGCCCTTCTGGAACATTTCCACGTCATTGCCCTGTTGTGTACTCCCAGCCCAGGCTCACGTACTTCATTACTTCATGTATATAACCCATCCCTTCTAGGGTATGGGAGGAAAGCATAGCTTGCTTTGGTTTCCACAGTATAACTACTATATAGAAGGTGGTAACCGCACACGGATGTAACAAGTGTTAAACTAGAGATACTCCCACTTTACCAGTGAACCGTCCAGGTGACCAAGCTAGTCAGTGAACCGTCCAGGTGACCAAGCTAGTCAGTGAACCGTCCAGGTGACCAAGCTAGTCAGTGAACCGTCCAGGTGACCAAGATAGTCAGTGAACCGTCCAGGTGATCAGGCCAGTCAGTGAACCATCAGTCAATCAGCCATCCGGCAGTTATTTAGCGCAAGGTATATACACCGAGAAGTGTGTGTTATTGGCGTATATACACCTAGAGGTGTCCGTGTATATGCATGGAGACATTTATCTCTGGATATTCACGGGGAGGTGTGTGTGTGTGTGTGTGTGTGTGAACATCAAAATGGTATACAATACCGACAGGTTGGTAGGTTGGTGTGTGTGTGTGTGTGTACACTCACCTATTTGTACTCACCTATTCGTGGTTGCAGGGGTCGATTCATAGCTCCTGGCCCCGCCTCTTCACTGATTGCTACTAGGTCCTCTCTCTCCCTGGTCCATGAACTTTATCATACCTCGCCTTAAAACTATGTATGGTTCCCGCCTCCACTACTTCACTTTCTAGGCTATTCCACGGCTTGACTACTCTATGACTGAAGAAATACTTCCTAACATCCCTTTGATTCATCTGAGTCTTCAACTTCCAATTGTGACCTCTTGTGTCTGTGTCCCATCTGTGGAACATCCCGTCTTTGTCCACCTCGATGCAAAATGCCGCCAATAAAAAGTAGGGGCGCCATTGGTACACTAAGAGAAAACACCATAAGTGTCCGGGGCCCAAAACTGTTCATCAGCTTCCCATCAAGCATTAGGGGAATTGCCAATAAACCCCTGGCTGCCTTCAAGAGAGAGCTGGACAGATACCTAAAGTCAGTGCCGGATCAGCCGGGCTGTGGCTCGTACGTTGGACTGCGTGCGGCCAGCAGTAACAGCCTAGTTGATCAGGCCCTGATCCATCGGGAGGCCTGGTCATGGACCGGGCCGCGGGGGCGTTGATCCCCGGAATAACCTCCAGGTAACCTCCAGATAACCTCGTCTATTCCACGCAGTATTTTATATGTCGTTATCATGTCTTCCCTGACCCTCCTTGCCTCCAGTGTCGTCAGGCCGATTTCCCTCGTAGGACAATCCCCGTAGCTCTGGGACTAGTCTTGTTGCAAACCTTTGCACTTTCTCTAATTTCTTGACGTGCTTGACTAGGTGTGGATTCCAAACTGATGCTGCATACTCCAGTATGGGCCTGACGTAAATGGTATACAGAGTCTTGAACGAATCCTTACTGAGGTATCGGAACGCTATCCGTAGGTTTGCCAGGCGCCCGTATGCTGCAGCAGTTATCTGATTGATGTGCGCCTCGGGAGATATGCTCGGTGTTATACTCACCCCCAGATCTTTTTCCTTGAGTGAGGTTTGCAGACTTTGGCCGTCTAAACTATATTGTGTCTGTGGTCTTCTTTGCCCTTCCCCAATCTTCATGACTTTGCATTTGGCAGGGTTAAATTCAAGGAGCCAGTTGCTGGACCAGGCTTGTAGCCTGTCCAGGTCTCTTTGTAGTCCTGCCTGATCCTCATCCGATTTGATTCTTCTCATTAACTTCACATCGTCCGCAAACAAGGACACTTCTGAGTCTATCCCATCCGTTATGTCATTCACATATACCAAGAACAGCACAGGTCCTAGGACTGACCCCTGTGGAACCTCGCTTGTCACAGGCGCCCACTCTGACACCTCGTCACGTACCATGACTCGTTGTTGCCTCCCTGTCAGGTATTCTCTGATCCATTGCAGTGCCTTTCCTGTTATGTGTGCCTGATCCTCTAGCTTTTGCAGTAACCTTTTGTGAGGAACTGTGTCGAAGGCCTTCTTGCTGTCCAAAAAAATGCAGTCGATCCACCCCTCTCTCTCTTGTCTTCTGTCACCTTGTCATAAAACTCTAGTAGGTTTGTGACACAGGATTTTCCCTCCCTGAAACCATGCTGGTTGTCAATTATACACTTGTTTCTTTCCAGGTGCTCCACCACTCTCCTCCTGATGATCTTCTCCATGACCTTGCATACTATACACGTTAGTGATACAGGTCTGTAGTTTAGTGCCTCATGTCTGTCTCCCTTTTTAAAAATTGGGACTACATTTGCCATCTTCCATACCTCAGGGAGTTGCCCAGTTTCAAATGATGTGTTGAAGATCTTTGTTAACGGTACACACAGTATCTCTGCTCCCTCTTTAAGGACCCACGGAGAGATGTTGTCTGGTCCCACCGCCTTTGAGGTGTCAAGTTCGCATAGCAGCTTCTTCACCTCCTCCTTGGTTATATGTACCTCATCCAGCACTTGCTGGTGCACCCCTCTGCTCTGATTTCCTGGAGTCCTACTGGTTTCCACTGTAAATACTTCTTTAAATCTTGTGTTGAGCTCCTGACATACCTCCCGGTCGTTTCTTGTGAATTCCCCATCACCCTTCCTCAGTCTGATTACCTGGTCCTTGACTGTTGTTTTCCTCCTGATGTGACTGTACAACAGCTTCAGGTCAGTCTTGACTTTCGATGCTATGTCATTTTCGTATTGCCGCTGAGCCTCCCTTCTTACCTGTACATATTCGTTTCTGACTCTTCGGCTAATCTCTTTATTTTCCTGAGTTCTCTGTCTTCTGTACCTTTTCCATTCTCTAGTACACCTAGTTTTTGCCTCCCTACACCTTTGTGTGAACCAAGGACTCGTTCTGTTCTTCCCATTATTTCTGTTTCCCTTAGGAACAAACCTCTCCTCTGCCTCCTTGCATTTTGTTGCCACATAGTCCATCATTTCTTGTACTGGTTTTCCTGTCAGTTCCCTCTCCCACTGAATGTCTTGAAAGAAGTTCCTCAAGCCTGAGTAGTTCCCCCTTTTGTAGTTTGGTTTTTCCCACCCTATTCCTGCTGCTCTCTCCACTTGGAGCTCAACTATGTAGTTGAAGCACAGAACCACATGATCACTAGCTCCCAGGGGCCTTTCATACATGATATCCTCGATGTCAGAACTACTCAAGGTGAATACAAGGTCCAGTCTTGCTGGTTCATCCTCTCCTCTCTCTCTCTCTGGTAGTGTCTCTAACATGTTGATGCATGAGGTTTTCCAGTACCACATCCATCATATTGGCTCTCCATGTTTTGGGACCCCCATGGGGCTCCAGGTTTTCCCAGTCAATCTCCTTGTGATTGAAATCACCCATAACTAGTAACTTTGCTCCCCCCATATGTGCTCTCCTGGCCACCTCGGCTAGTGTGTCGACCATTGCTCTGTTGCTCTCATCGTATTCTTCTCTTGGCCTCCTGCAGTTCTGTGGTGAGTTGTACATTACTGCAATTATCACCTTATGTCCCTCAGACTGGATTGTTCCTACTAAGTAGTCCCTTTCGCCCGTGCCATCCATTCCTTCCATTTTCTCAAACCCCCACTGGTTTTTAATGAGCAGTGCAACTCCTCCTCCCCCTCTCCTCCCTCTGTCTTTCCTGAGGATTTGATATCCGGGTGGAAAGATTGAATCTGTTATTATTCTGGTGAGTTTTGTTTCTGTGAGTGCTATTATGTCTGGGGATGTCTCCTTGATTCTTTCGTGCCACTCCTCATACTTATTTGTTATTCCATCTGCATTTGTATACCACACCTTCAACTTCTTTTCTAAGATTGTGGTCTGGGAGGTGTATTGGGGTTGGGGAAGTGGGAGACCTGATAAGGAACTATGGGTGGTTGCTGTGGGGGTGGAGTTTGTAATGCAGTGGGTGGGGGCATTGGATGTGGCATGGGTGTTTTGGTTTAGAGTGTTTAGTGTGTGTGTGTGTGTGTGTGTGTGTGTACACAGACGTGTTTCTGTATATATATATATATATATATATATATATATATATATATATATATATATATATATATATATATATATATATATATATATATATATATATATACTGTTGAGGTAATGTTGACCGCTGTTTTAGAGATTAAAGTATGCCTGGTGTTAGTGTTCAGGTGATTTGCAAGCTTAATTAATCTAGATACAGACTTACAGTAAGATTGAATCCGATCACTTAACCAGCCACTGATTCACTGTAACTTGCTCCAGTTACCTTACCAAACATTTGTCAGCTACTACACCCATCACGGTGTGAAGGCGGCCATACTACCGCTGCTGCCTGTCCGCCGTGGGGAGGATGTGGCCACAGTGTGACCAAGAGGTGGCGAAGGGTGAGGAGCAGAGATGTGGACCGTGAGAATGTGTACGTGTGTGAGGTGGAGGCTGTGGTCACCAAGATAGTCATCTGGCCTGACAGGGTCTGGCAGAGGATTGGCTTGCAGGGTTGAAGAGTTAGAGAACTGGGTTGTAGGAGTGGGGCAGCCGCTATTTCTGGTACCAACAGTGATGTTCGTTCATATTTGAACGTTTTTAGGCTACCTCTTTGCCAGACATATCGTGTCCTTTATATAATTTGCTTCGTGGATATATGCACGTTAGTATAGGTTTATGTAGCTTAACCTTACCTAAAATAAAGAAAATATTAATTGTGAATTTACAAGGAACGCTAAAAATTAACGTTGAGAACATTCAAGGAAATTTCCGTACCGTTATGAGGCTAGGTTAAACAGTGGTAAATATAATCTACCCGGGAGAGTCGAGACGTATGGGCAAGCCTTCCTACACTTGTGTCCTTGATTCACTTAGTCGGCTGTTGTGGGTCACATCTAGAAACGAGGATCAAAGGATCATAACAGGAATAATACTGCTTGGTTTTCTTGGGTTGTTATGGATTAATAAGTCTCCAAGATTTGAAAGTAATATTGCTATTTTTTTTTTTGGGTTGTCGTGGGTTAACTCTAGGATCTGGAAGTAATACTGTTTGGTTTGTCTACTAGTAAACACACGGGTTGTAGGATGGTTATGGGAGTTTATAACATTGTTACATTCACTGTCATATTAGGATGCTTTCAACCCATCACTTGAGCACTTCCAGCAGGACCGCAGTTTTCTTAAACATTGACATCATGCCTGTGGTGGTAGTAAGAGCAGAGGAGGTGGGGGTGGTGGAGGAGGGGTTGGCACTGCGAGGAGCGGTGTTGTGTGAACACGTCACAACACTGGCTGTGGGGAGCGTGGTGACGGCTCACCACAACAGCACCGCTAAAACCCGCACTGGGAGACACTTAATGCTGGCGCCCCACACATGACCCAACCTTATTTGTGACTCCACTTCATGAAGAAAAACTTTGTCTGCTGTACTATACTAGTAGTGTATACCGTCCAAACTTTGCTGTAATATACTAGTAGTGTATACTGTCCAGACTTTGCTGTAATATACCAGTAGTGTGTGCCGTCCAAACTTTGCTGTAATATACTAGTATTGTATACCGTCCAAACGATGGCTGTGAGTGTACAATGAATTAGCCACTTCGACAACAATTATAAAAAATTCTTTAGTGTGCATACAATTTACAAATAAGCAGTGTGTCATTAGTAAATTATAAATAAACCCAAAGGAGGAAGAGAAATGTAATGTTTAGAATTACCTAAATATTACTGATACCCTCTTCAAGCAGGTACACGTTTATATATTAGTTAGGAAAGTCTGACTAGATGCGGCGTTATCAGTAGAATGAAATGTTCAGCGGAGCACAATAATTGTCCGTGCGTGAACAATTACAATACCACTGTGTCAAAAGTTAAGGAACATTAAGGTACAATACCGTGACTAGAAGAAAACATATTTACAAGTCACACTGTGACTTGCAAATGGTCCAGGTCGGACTGAAACGTCGTCATAAGCTCCTCTCTCGTATGTGCTGGTTATTTGTGTATCATGAGAAGTTAGTGCTATCGCCCGAGGGTACATTGTTGTCTCCACCTTAATATCTACAGAACCTTCAGTGACATCTCTAGTGCATATTTGAGTGTATATATCCTGTGTGTGTGTATATATAAGACTAAATAGATTGCCTGAAGGTTACCTGTAATTGTTTCCGGAGGTCATCTCCGCGGCCCGCATGTGTTATGGCCACTTGGCAAACATTACATTTTAAAATATCACCAAAACTTCCTTGCGGTCAAAATATTTTACATTTTTGACAGTTCAGAAACACTTTGATATATTTTAAAAGTTTGAATCACACTGCTCCACCTCTTTCCATCCCTCCTGGCGGGGCCAGGAGCTATGACTCGACCCCTGCAACCACAAATAGGTGAGTACATTATTTTCATTCTTTCTCCCTGCTTCCATCTGATTTCCTGCTGCTTTTTCTGTATTCTTCTTTCCTAATTTCTTCTTGTCTTCCTCCCCCCTTTCTCGTGTGTGTGTGTGTGTGTATGTGTGTGTGTGTGTGTGTGTGTGTGTGTGTGTGTGTGTGTGTGTGTGTGTGTGGCACCGGTATAATAGGCCTGACCCCGGGTGACCCAACCATATGACAATTACTCGTCGTCCTTATATGACCCCAGAGGTCTGGGGGAAGCAACCGTAAGAGGAGAGAAGGCAGGAATGAGTGAGTGTCTGTGGTAAGGGAGATGGAAGTAAAGGGCTGGTTGTCGTTAGAGGGGAAACAGGAAATGTTTGATAGGGAGAAGAAACGATGATGGGAAAAGGGCGTGTGAAGAAGACGGGGGAAGGTTAGAGAGAGGAACTAGGAAGATAAGGAGAGAGGAAGAGAGTAGATGGAGTCCGTATCAAGAGGACGATCATTGGAGATGCGTCTTAACAAGGTTAATGTGCTGACACAAATATTATTTTGTGTAGTGTGAATAAATGGTATACTAAACCGACAGGATGATAAATGAGACACGTGTAACATTTGGGTTTCTTAATTCTGGAAACGTTTCGCCACGCAGTGACATCTTCAGTCCAATGCAGACAAAGGTGGAAGACTAGGAGGAGATTGAGGTAATCAGTCCCTCAGTCTGGAGTCAGTGTCTTCAGTCCATCAAGATTGATGGACTGAATACATCAGTCTGTAAAATGATGAGGTTAGCGCGTGACCTCTGACCTTGTTGATCGTAAGTAGGGTGAGTGCTTGACCTTCCGTGACACCGAGCCATAACCCATGGGCGGTACTTTGATGACCACCTCCACGCCCACTAACCCACACACACCCGGAACCTTCCACCACATGAACGTTAACATAGAAAAGCACTTAGCCTTGCCCGCACGGCCTATCCAACCCACCCGCACGGCCTGTCCAACCCACCCGCACGGCCTGTCCAACCCAACCGCACGGCCTGTCCAACCCAACCGCACGGCCTGTCCAACCCAACCGCACGGCCTGTCCAACCCACCCGCACGGCCTATCCAACCCACCCGCACGGCCTGTCCAACCCAACCGCACGGCCTGTCCAACCCACCCGCACGGCCTGTCCAACCCAACCGCACGGCCTGTCCAACGCACCCGCACGGCCTATCCAACCCACACGCACGGCCTGTCCAACCCACCCGCACGCCCTATCCAACCCACACGCACGGCCTGTCCAACCCACCTGCACGGCCTATCCAACCCACCCGCACGGCCTGTCCAACCTACCCACACGGCTTATCCAACCCACCCGCACGGCCTGTCCAACCCACCCGCACGCCCTACCCAACCCACACGCACGGCTTGTCCAACCCACCCGCACGGCTTATCCAACCCACACGCACGGCCTGTCCAACCCACCTGCACGGCCTATCCAACCCACACGCACGGCCGGTCCAGCCCACCCGCACGGCCTATCCAATCCACCCACACGGCTTGTCCAACCTACCCACACGGCTTATCCAACCCACCCGCACGGCCTATCCAACCCACCCGCACGGCCTGTCCAACCCACCCGCACGGCCTATCCAACCCACCCGCACGGCTTATCCAACCCACCCACACGGCCTGTCCAACCCACCCGCACGGCCTGTCCAACCCACCCGCACGGCCTATCCAACCCACCCGCACGGCTTGTCCATCCTACCCACACGGCTTATCTAACCCACCCACACCGCCTGTCCAACCCACCCGCACGGCCTGTCCAACCCACCCGCACGGCCTATCCAACCCACCCGCACGGCCTATCCAACCCACCCACACGGCTTATCCAACCTACCCACACGGCTTATCCAACCCACCTACACGGCCTGTCCAACCCACCCACACGGCCTGTCCAACCCATCCACACGGCCTGTCCATCCCACCCACACGACCTGTCCAACCCACCCGCACGGCCTGTCCAACCCACCCACACGGCTTATCCAACCCGCCCACACGGCCTGTCTAACCCACCCACACGGCCTGTCCAACCCACCCACACGGCCTGTCCAACCCACCCACACGAGCTGTCCAACCTACCCACACGACTTATCCAACCTACCCACACGGCTTATCCAACCCACCCACACGGCCTGTCCAACCCACTCACACGGCCTGTCCAACCCACCCACACGACCTGTCCAACCCACCCACACGGCCTGTCCAACCCACCCACACGGCTTATCCAACCCACCCGCACGGCCTGTCCAACCCACCCGCACGGCCTGTCCAACCTACCCACACGGCTTATCCAACCTACCCATCCGGCTTATCCAACCCACCCACACGGCTTATCCAACCCACCCACACGACCTGTCTAACCCACCCGCACGGCCTGTCCAACCCACCCACACGGCCTGTCCAACCCACCCGCACGGCCTGTCCAACCCACCCACACGGCCTGTCCAACCCACCCGCACGGCCTGTCCAACCCACCCGCACGGCCTATCCAACCCACCCGCACGTCCTGTCCAACCTACCCACACGGCTTATCCAACCCACCCGCACGGCCTGTCCAACCCACCCGCACGGCCTATCCAACCCACCCGCACGGCCTGTCCATCCTACCCACACGGCTTATCCAACCCACCCACACCGCCTATCCAACCCACCCACACGGCCTGTCCAACCCACCCGCACGGCCTATCCCACCCCCCCCCACGGCCTGTCCAACCTACCCCCCCGGCATATCCACCCCACCCCCCCGACCTGTCCAACCCACCCACACGGCCTGTCCAACCCACCCACACGGCCTGTCCAACCTACCCACACGGCTTATCCAACCTACCCATCCGGCTTATCCAACCCACCCACACGACCTGTCTAACCCACCCGCACGGCCTGTCCAACCCACCCACACGGCCTGTCCAACCCACCCGCACGGCCTGTCCAACCCACCCGCACGGCCTATCCAACCCACCCGCACGTCCTGTCCAACCTACCCACACGGCTTATCCAACCCACCCGCACGGCCTGTCCAACCCACCCGCACGGCCTATCCAACCCACCCGCACGGCCTGTCCATCCTACCCACACGGCTTATCCAACCCACCCACACCGCCTATCCAACCCACCCACACGGCCTGTCCAACCCACCCGCACGGCCTATCCAACCCACCCGCACGGCCTGTCCAACCTACCCACACGGCTTATCCAACCCACCCACACGACCTGTCCAACCCACCCACACGGCCTGTCCAACCCACCCACACGGCCTGTCCAACCTACCCACACGGCTTATCCAACCTACCCATCCGGCTTATCCAACCCACCCACACGACCTGTCTAACCCACCCGCACGGCCTGTCCAACCCACCCACACGGCCTGTCCAACCTACCCACACGGCTTATCCAACCTACCCATCCGGCTTATCCAACCCACCCGCACGGCCTATCCAACCCACCCGCACGTCCTGTCCAACCTACCCATCCGGCTTATCCAACCCACCTACATACAACCGTTACCTCTACTAAACAGGAAATAATCTTTTCCTTAGAAGTGTAGGGGAGAGTTAGCGTAGGCCTAGCTGCTGTGTAAATAAAACAATGATCCCAGTATAGCGCAGTCAAAAGTGTATTTTGAAAGAATACAGTGTATATCCTTGAGATAAACAGTGTACAGCACTACATAAAAGGAATTTAAATAATAATAATAATAGTAATAATAGTAAAAAAAAAATAATAGTGAAGTGTGGCAGTGTGGGCAAGTCCTGCCCAGCTCACACCCACCCTACACCACCACCCACTCTACACCACCACCCACATACTGCAAACTTGGTTCGTATAAATACATCTTGCATATTACTGGCACCAGCAAGAGAAAGGTAAAGTGGAAATCAGTTTTCTTCCGTGACATACAGAGTGTAGTAGGATACAGACAGGATGTCAGCACAGCATATCTGTGGGACATGTAAATAATCCTTGGAAGGAAATCCAGAATCACATGCAACCTATGCTCTTCCAAACACCATATCTCTTGTACTACCTGGAGGTTATTCCGGGGATCAACGCCCCCGCGGCCCGGTCCACGACCAGGCCTCCCGATGGATCAGGGTCTGATCAACTAGGCTGTTACTGCTGGCCGCACGCAGTCCGACGTACGAGCCACAGCCCGGCTGATCCGGCACCGACTTTAGGTATCTGTCCAGCTCTCTCTTGAAGGCAGCCAGGGGTTTATTGGCAATTCCCCTAATGCTTGATGGGAGGCTGTTGAACAGTTTTGGGCCCCGGACACTTATGGTGTTTTCTCTTAGTGTACCAATGGCGCCCCTACTTTTTATTGGGGGCATTTTGCATCGCCTGCCCAGTCTTTTACTTTCGTAGGGAGTGATTTCTGTGTGCAGATTTGGGACCATTCCTTCCAAGATTTTCCAAGTGTAGATTATGATATATCTCTCCCTCCTGCGTTCCAACGAGTACAAGTCAAGTGCTTCCAAGCGTTCCCAGTAGTTAAGGTGCTTGACAGAACTTATACGTGCAGTAAAGGATCTCTGTACACTCTCTAGATCTGCGATTTCACCTGCTTTGTATGGAGATGTTAATGTACAGCAGTATTCCAGCCTAGAGAGAACAAGTGATTTGAAAAGGATCATCATGGGCTTGGCATCTCTCGTTTTGAAAGTTCTCATTATCCATCCTATCATTTTCTTTGCACGTGCGATCGTGGCACTGTTGTGATCCTTGAAAGTGAGATCCTCAGACATTACTACTCCCAGGTCCCTTACATTATTTTTCCGCTCTATTGTATGGCCGGAGTCAGTAGTATACTCTGTTCTAGTTATTATCTCCTCCAGTTTTCCATAACGGAGTAGTTGGAATTTGTCCTCATTGAACATCATATTGTTTACCGTTGCCCACTGGAAAACTTTGTTTATATCTTCTTGGAGGTTAACCGCGTCCTCAGCAGATGACAGCCTCATGCAGATCCTAGTATCATCCGCAAAGGATGATACGGTGCTGTGGTGTATATCTCTGTTTATGTCTGATATGAGGATAAGGAATAAGATGGGGGCGAGTACTGTGCCTTGTGGAACAGAGCTCTTCACTATGGCAGCCTCCGATTTAACTCTGTTGACCACTACTCTTTGTGTTCGATTTGTTAGGAAGTTGAAGATCCATCTCCCCACTTTCCCAGTTATTCCTTTAGCACGTATTTTATGGGCTATTACGCCATGATCGCATTTGTCAAATGCTTTTGCAAAGTCTGTGTATATTACATCTGCATTCTGATTTTCTTCCAGTGCATCCAAGGCCATGTCATAGTGATCCAGTAGTTGTGAGAGGCAGGAGCGACCTGCCCTGAACCCATGTTGCCCTGGATTGTGCAGATTTTGGGAATCCAGGTGATTTGCAATCCTGCTTCTTAGCACTCTTTCAAAGATTTTTATGATGTGGGATGTCAGAGCTATTGGTCTATAGTTCTTAGCTAATGCTTTGCTGCCACCTTTATGGAGTGGGGCTATATCCGTTGTTTTAAGTGACTGTGGAATTTCACCCATGTCCAAGCTCCTCCTCCATAGTGTACTTAGGGCACGCGAGAGGGGTTTCTTGCAGTTCTTAATGAAAACAGAGTTCCACGAGTCTGGGCCCGGGGCTGAGTGCATAGGCATGTTGTCAATGGCTTTTTCGAAATCTATCGGAGTTAGGGTAATGTCGGAAATCTGGCATACATTTATGGAGTTTTGAGGCTCATTCATGAAGAAATCATTTAGGTCGTCGATCCTCAGACCGATTAGTGGTTCACTAAACACAGAGTCGTACTGGGATTTCAATATTTCACTCATTTCCTTGTTATCGTCTGTGTAAGTCCCATCCTGTCTGAGTAAGGGCCCGATACTAGATGTGGTATTTGCCTTGTTTTTGGCATATGAAAAGAAATATTTTGAATTTCTTTCAATTTCACTAATAGCTTTAAGCTCCTCCTGCCTCTCCTGGTTCCTGTAAGAGTCATTTAGCTTAAGTTCGATAGTTTCCACTTCCCTGGTCAGCGCCTCCCTTCGTGTATCAGATATTCTAGCACTCCTGAGGAGCTCAGTGACTCTTCGTCGTCTTCTGTAGAGGGAACGTCTTTTTCTCTCCAGTTTACTCCTGCTCTTCTTCTTTCTTAGGGAAATATGCCTAGAAGGGAGACATATATCATAATCTACACTTGGAAAATCTTGGAAGGAATGGTCCCAAATCTGCACACAGAAATCACTCCCTACGAAAGTAAAAGATTGGGCAGGCGATGCAAAATGCCCCCAATAAAAAGTAGGGGCGCCATTGGTACACTAAGGGAAAACACCATAAGTGTCCGGGGCCCAAAACTGTTCAACAGCCTCCCATCAAGCATTAGGGGAATTGCCAATAAACCCCTGGCTGCCTTCAAGAGAGAGCTGGACAGATACCTAAATTCAGTGCCGGATCAGCCGGGCTGTGGCTCGTACGTTGGACTGCGTGCGGCCAGCAGTAACAGCCTAGTTGATCAGGCCCTGATCCATCGGGAGGCCTGGTCATGGACCGGGCCGCGGGGGCGTTGATCCCCGGAATAACCTCCAGGTAACCTCCAGGTACACGGCCTGTCCAACCCACCCACACGGCCTGTCCAACCCATCCACACGGAATGTCCAACCCACCCACACGACCTGTCCAACCCACCCGCACGGCCTGTCCAACCCACCTACACAACCTATCCAAACCACCCGCACGGCCTGTCCAACCCACCCACACGGCTTATCCAACCCACCCACACGGCCTATCCAACCCACCCACACGGCCTGTCCAACCCACCCACACGGCCTGTCCAACCCACCCACACGGCCTATCCAACCCACCCACACGGCCTGTCCAACCCACCCACACGGTCTGTCCAACCCACCCACACGGCCTATACAACCCACCCACACGGCCTGTCCAACCCACCCACACGGCCTGTCCAACCCACCCACACGGCCTGTCCAACCCAGTTTTACCTATTCGACACGACATATATATATATACATATATATATATATATATATATGTCGTGCCGAATAGGCAGAACTTGCGATTTTGGCTTAAATAGCAACGTTCGTCTTGCCATATAGGACAAGTGAAAATTTGTGTATGTAATAATTTCGCCAAAATCATTCTGAACCTAACGAAAAAAATATTCTTGATTGTGTTTGTTTAGTACTAAATTATTGTAAACATATTTAAAATATATTTAGTTGGGTTAGGCTAAAATAAATTGCACTTGTTATAATAAGGTTAGGTAAGTTTTCTAAGATTCTTTTGGTGCAAAATTAATTTTTTTTACATTAACATTAATGAAAAAAATATATCTTTAAACGTATAAGAGAAAATTTCAGAAAGGACTTAATTTTAAATGAGTTCTTGCTAATTGACCAGTTTTACATATTCGGCACGACATATATATATATATATATATATATATATATATATATATATATATATATATTATATAAAATTTATATATATATATATATATTATATAATTTATATATATATATATATATATATATATATATATATATAATATATATATATATAATAAATAATTTTCCAAGGTAGTAGGTTGGTGGAGAGCAACCATCCAGGGAGGTACTACCGTTTGTAGATGAATGGTTCAGAGAACCGACATGTTGATAAATTAGACACATGTGCAACTCTTGGGTATCTTTACTGAGGAAACGTTTCGCCACACAGTGGCTTCATCAGTCCATACAAAGGAGAATCTTGAAGAACAGGAGGAGAATGAGGTAATCAGTCCCTCAACCTTGAGTCGATGTGGTCAGTCCATCAGTCTTGAATAGAATACGGCATACGTGCTGAGAAGGAGCTTATAAACCGTTGGCAGGAGAGGTGCAGCAGTCATAGGCGGTGTAACATTTGTTCAATGTGGAAGTAGGTCGTGCCCAAGAATTAGGCAAGCGAAGAATTCCCAAGTATTAAGATCCCAAGAAGTATGCCGTATTCTATTCAAGATTGATGGACTGACCACATCGACTCAAGGTTGAGGGACTGATTACCTCATTCTCCTCCTGTTCTTCAAGATTCTCCTTTGTATGGACTGATGAAGCCACTGTGTGGCGAAACGTTTCCTCAGTAAAGATACCCAAGAGTTGCACATGTGTCTAATTTATCAACATGTCGGTTCTCTGAACCATTAATCTACAAACCTGTCAGACACTGCAACTTCTTGGGATCTTAATACTTGGGAATTCTTCGCTGGCCTAATTCTTGGGCACGACCTATTTCCACATTGAACAAATGTGACACCACCTATGACTGCTGCACCTCTCCTACCAACGGTTTATAAGCTCCTTCTCTGCACGTATGCCGTATTCTATTCAAGATTGATGGACTGACCACATCGACTCAAGGTTGAGGGACTGATTACCTCATTCTCCTCCTGTTCTTCAAGATTCTCCTTTGTATGGACTGATGAAGCCACTGTGTGGCGAAACGTTTCCTCAGTAAAGATACCCAAGAGTTGCACATGTGTCTAATTTATCAACAGGTACTACCGTCCTGCAAAGTGAGTGTAAAACGGAAGCCTGTATTTGTTTTACATGATGGTAGGATTGCTGGTGTCTTTTTTCTGTCTCATAAATATGCAAGATTACAGGTACGTCTTGCTACTTCTACTTACACTTAGGTCACACTACACATACATGTACAAGCATATATATACACACGCCTCTGGGTTTTCTTCTATTTTCTTACTAGCTCTTGTTCTTGTCTCTTTCATATCTCCAAGGGAAAGTGGAACAGAATTCTTCCTCCGTAAGCCATGCGTGTTGTAAGAGGCGACTAAAATGCCGGGAGCGAGGGGCTAGTAACCCCTTCTCCTGTATACATTACTAAAGTTAGAAAGATAAATTTTCGTTTTTCTGTTTAGGTCACCCTACCTCGGTGGGATACGGCCTGTTTGATGAATATATATATATATATATATATATATATATATATATATATATATATATATATATATATATATATATATATATGTCGTGCCCGTGCCGAATAGGCAGAACTTGCGATCTTGGCTTAAATAGCAACGCTCATCTTGCCATATAGGACAAGTGAAAATTTGTGTATGCAATAATTTCGCCAAAATCATTCTGAACCTAACGAAAAAATATATTTCACTGTGTTTGTTTAGTATTAAATTATTGTAAACAAATCTAAAATATATTAAGTTGGGTTAGGCTAAAATAACTTGCGCTTGATATAATAAGGTTAGGTAAGTTTTCTAAGATTCTTTTGGTGCAAAATTAAAAATTTTTACATTAACATTAATGATAAAATATATCATTAAACATATAAGAGAAAATTTTAGAAAGGACTTAATTTTAAATGAGTTCTTGCTAATTGACCAGTTTTACATATTCGGCACGTCATTATATTTATATATATATATATATATATATATATATATATATATATATATATATATATATATATATATAATTTTAACATAACGTGTTTTCGTTTGTAATTATTTCTCTGTTTATTTTCAGGTGAGTGCGTGTAGGTGGTTCCTAGAAGAAGGTGAGTGTGTGTAGGTGGTTCCTAGAAGAAGGTGAGTGTGTGTAGGTGGTTCCTAGAAGAAGGTGAGTGTGTGTAGGTGGTTCCTAGAAGAAGGTGAGTGTGTGTAGGTGGTTCCTAGAAGAAGGTGAGTGTGTGTAGGTGGTTCCTAGAAGAAGGTGAGTGCGTGTAGGTGGTTCCTAGAAGAAGGTGAGTGCGTGTAGGTGGTTCCTAGAAGAAGGTGAGTGTGTGTAGGTGGTTCCTAGAAGAAGGTGAGTGTGTGTAGGTGGTTCCTAGAAGAAGGTGAGTGTGTGTAGGTGGTTCCTAGAAGAAGGTGAGTGTGTGTAGGTGGTTCCTAGAAGAAGGTGAGTGTGTGTAGGTGGTTCCTAGAAGAAGGTGAGTGCGTGTAGGTGGTTCCTAGAAGAAGGTGAGTGTGTGTAGGTGGTTCCTAGAAGAAGGTGAGTGCGTGTAGGTGGTTCCTAGAAGAAGGTGAGTGCGTGTAGGTGGTTCCTAGAAGAAGGTGAGTGTGTGTAGGTGGTTCCTAGAAGAAGGTGAGTGTGTGTAGGTGGTTCCTAGAAGAAGGTGAGTGTGTGTAGGTGGTTCCTAGAAGAAGGTGAGTGTGTGTAGGTGGTTCCTAGAAGAAGGTGAGTGTGTGTAGGTGGTTCCTAGAAGAAGATGAGTGTGTGTAGGTGGTTCCTAGAAGGTGAGTGTGTGTAGGTGGTTTCTAGAAGAAGGTGAGTGTGTGTAGGTGGTTTCTAGAAGAAGGTGAGTGTGTGTAGGTGGTTCCTAGAAGAAGGTGAGTGCGTGTAGGTGGTTCCTAGAAGAAGGTGAGTATGTGTAGGTGGTTCCTAGAAGAAGGTGAGTGTGTGTAGGTGGTTCCTTGAAGAAGGTGAGTGTGTGTAGGTGGTTCCTAGAAGGTGAGTGCGTGTAGGTGGTTCCTAGAAGAAGGTGAGTGCGTGTAGGTGGTTCCTAGAAGAAGGTGAGTGTGTGTAGGTGGTTCCTAGAAGAAGGTGCATGTGTACAGGTGGTTCCTAGAAGAAGGTGCATGTGTACAGGTGGTTCCTAGAAGGTGCATGTGTACAGGTGGTTCCTAGTAGGTGCATGTGTACAGGTGGTTCCTAGGAGAAGGTGAGTGTGTGTGTAGGTGGTTCCTGGGAGGTGAGCGTGTTTTCTCCAGCTGTACTTGCCAAGTTGTGTTTGCAGGGTTCGATTATTCTTAGCTCCTGGTCCCGCCTCTTGAACCACAGTCGACCTGCAATATCTGTCCGAATCCTTTCTGGCCCAATCATATCTAGTCCTCAAGCTGTGTATCAAGCTTTCCTCCACTTCCTCCTCCGCCTCGTCGTTCCACTTGTTTATCACCGTGTGAGACTGAAGTCTGACTTGTTCCTCACAGCTCTTTCACATGTGAGGCACGTACATGTGTGTGTGTGTGTGTGTGTGTGTGTGTGTGTGTGTGTGTGTGTGTGTGTGTGTGTGTGCGCGCGTGTGTGCGTGCGTGTGTGTGTGTGGTGTGTTTGTGTGTGTGGTGTTTGTGTGTGTGTGGTGTGTGTGTTTGTGTGTGTGTGTGTGTGTGTGTGTGTGTGTGCGTGCGTGTGTGTGTGTGGTGTTTGTGTGTGTGGTGTTTGTGTGTGTGGTGTGTGTGTGTGTGTGTGTGTTTGTGTTTGTGTGTGTGGTGTGCTTGTGTGTGTTTGTGTTTGTGTGGGTGTGTGTTTGTGTGTGTGTTTGTGTGTGTATTTGTGTGTGTGTGTGTGTGTGTGTGTGTGTGTGTGTGTGTGTGTGTGTGTGTGTGCAGTGCTTCATACGTAATCTAATTGCAAGTCCTTCAACTTTATTCTCTCTCTCTCTCTCTCTCTCTCTCTCTCTCTCTCTCTCTCTCTCTCTCTCTCTCTCTCTCTCTCTCTCTCTCTCTCTCTCTCTCTCTCTCTCTCTCTCACCACAACCACTTATCCCGCCCCTCAGTGTAAGATAAGCTGAGTGGAGGAGTGATAAGGTAAGGAGTGCTACAAGACTATGGAATCGGTGTTTGTGTTGCACTTATCAAGGCTTCCTGCTCCTTGTATCACCTTGTTACTGTTGCTGCTGCTGCTAACTGCTAGCAGAACTGCTGCTCCCACCAGCTTTCCAGGGTGTGGTGAGGATATTGAGTTAATAGGTAGCTGTGTTAAGTGTATTTGTTAGTTAATAAGGTCACCCTGGTGGGGACATGATTAATTAATAGTTGTGGTGAGGACATTGATGAGTAATAGTTGTGGTGAGGACATTGATGAGTAATAGTTGTGGTGAGGACATTGATGAGCAACAGATAGTTGTCGTGAGGACATTTATGATTTATAGGCGGTTGTGGTCAAGACATTTAATTTATTCAATAAAGATTTTTTTGAAATTGCTTTTTTTTTTCATATTTTTTTTCAGTGACGATACTTACCTATGATAATGTGTTTTTAATTACGGTCATTAAGGTAAACTGCCTTGATGACGAGGACCCCACGCGGGTTCCTCTCTCTCTCTCTCTCTCTCTCTCTCTCTCTCTCTCTCTCTCTCTCTCTCTCTCTCTTGTAAATTCTTGTTTTTTTAATGTTTTCCCGAGGTTGAGGTTGTAACATTAAGACATTATTTATGATTTCCGCCGACCCGCTGAAGCAAGTTGCAGATTCATTGCAAAATTGTTTCTTATTATCCCAGGAATGTGCAAACTCCATTGCCATTGTTCTCTTTTGGTTTACACCCAAATGTTGTAGTTTTATAGCTGATAAAGAGGGAAGTTAATGTTTTGTGAGGGAGGGGGGAGGGAGAGGAGGGGGAGGGGGGAGAGGGAGGGAGGGAGGGAGAGGGAGGGAGAGGAGGGGGGAGGTAGAGGGAGGGAGGGAGAGGAGGGGGGAGGTAGAGGGAGGGAGGGAGAGGAGGGGGGAGGTACACATATACACATATTCATTAGTGGTAGTTCGATAATTTAAGTTATCACGTGAATCAATTATTATTATAATCAAGGGGGAAGCGCTAAACCCGGAAGATTATACAGCGCCTGGGGGGGGGGGATGTGGAAGGCATTCAGGCTTAATTCGGGGAACTGGAGCACAGATCCAATTCCCTAAATCAAGAGCCCCTCACCAACATCAAGGAACCTTCCTTGAGGGGCACGTGAGTCAAGCGCCTTCATTGATGACACAGAATCAGCAGTGAGCAAGTAAACAGATACAGCGCCGCCATGTGTGCACACTGACCCGGCTTCCACGGGACCTTCAGGAGTGGTGGGGGCTTGATCTTCCGTCCGTTGCTGGCTGCCTGCTCTCTGACCTGGCAGGCTGTTGGTGATAGCCTGGAGGAAAGGCAGGTAAAAGTAGATCAAGTTAGGAGAGATGACATTAAGGAAGACGCGAGAGTGAATGTTCACACCTGTGCTTTACCTGTGACCTGTTTCGGGAGTTTTTCCGAGTACAGCTGCCTGGCCCGGGCCAGGTGGGTCTGTTGACTCTCTGGTCAATCAGGCTGTTGCTGTTGACGACCCGCCGCCCGCACTTGTGAAGCTGGGATTTTCTTTTGAAAATTGTATGTTGAATTATGTTAGTGATGTTGTTAATGTTGTGGTACCCTGGGTGATGTTGTTAATGTTGTGGTACCCTGGGTGATGTTAATGTTGTGGTACCCTGGGTGATGTTGTTAATGTTGTGGTACCCTGGGTGATGTTAATGTTGTGGTACCCTGGGTGATGTTGTTAATGTTGTGGTACCCTGGGTGATGTTAATGTTGTGGTACCCTGGGTGATGTTAATGTTGTGGTGCCCTGGGTGATGTTAATGTTGTGGTACCCTGGGTGATGTTAATGTTGTGGTACCCTGGGTGATGTTAATGTTGTGGTACCCTGGGTGATGTTAATGTTGTGGTACCCTGGGTGATGTTAATGTTGTGGTACCCTGGGTGATGTTCATGTTGTGGTACCCTGGGTGATGTTGTTAATGTTGTGGTACCCTGGGTGATGTTGTTAATGTTGTGGTACCCTGGGTGATGATGTTAATGTTGTGGTACCCTGGGTGATGTTAATGTTGTGGTACCCTGGGTGATGTTAATGTTGTGGTACCCTGGGTGATGTTAATGTTGTGGTACCCTGGGTGATGTTGTTAATGTTGTGGTACCCTGGGTGATGTTAATGTTGTGGTACCCTGGGTGATGTTAATGTTGTGGTACCCTGGGTGATGTTAATGTTGTGGTGCCCTGGGTGATGTTAATGTTGTGGTACCCTGGGTGATGTTAATGTTGTGGTACCCTGGGTGATGTTGTTAATGTTGTGGTACCCTGGGTGATGTTAATGTTGTACCCTGGGTGATGGTGTTAATGTTGTGGTACCCTGGGTGATGTTGTTAATGTTGTGGTACCCTGGGTGATGTTAATGTTGTGGTACCCTGGGTGATGTTGTTAATGTTGTGGTACCCTGGGTGATGTTAATGTTGTGGTACCCTGGGTGATGTTAATGTTGTGGTACCCTGGGTGATGTTAATGTTGTGGTACCCTGGGTGATGTTAATGTTGTGGTACCCTGGGTGATGTTAATGTTGTGGTACCCTGGGTGATGTTAATGTTGTGGTACCCTGGGTGATGTTGTTAATGTTGTGGTACCCTGGGTGATGTTGTTAATGTTGTGGTACCCTGGGTGATGTTGTTAATGTTGTGGTACCCTGGG
This sequence comes from Cherax quadricarinatus, assembly GCF_038502225.1. Lineage (NCBI taxonomy): Eukaryota > Metazoa > Arthropoda > Malacostraca > Decapoda > Parastacidae > Cherax > Cherax quadricarinatus. The sequence goes on along the minus strand of NC_091352.1, from coordinate 7,574,407 downwards.
TGATGTTAATGTTGTGGTACCCTGGGTGATGTTAATGTTGTGGTACCCTGGGTGATGTTGTTAATGTTGTGGTACCCTGGGTGATGTTAATGTTGTGGTACCCTGGGTGATGTTAATGTTGTGGTACCCTGGGTGATGTTAATGTTGTGGTACCCTGGGTGATGTTAATGTTGTGGTGCCCTGGGTGATGTTAATGTTGTGGTACCCTGGGTGATGTTAATGTTGTGGTACCCTGGGTGATGTTAATGTTGTGGTACCCTGGGTGATGTTGTTAATGTTGTGGTACCCTGGGTGATGTTAATGTTGTACCCTGGGTGATGGTGTTAATGTTGTGGTACCCTGGGTGATGTTGTTAATGTTGTGGTACCCTGGGTGATGTTAATGTTGTGGTACCCTGGGTGATGTTGTTAATGTTGTGGTACCCTGGGTGATGTTAATGTTGTGGTACCCTGGGTGATGTTAATGTTGTGGTACCCTGGGTGATGTTAATCTTGTGTTACCCTGGGTGATGTTAATGTTGTGGTGCCCTGGGTGATGTTAATGTTGTGGTACCCTGGGTGATGTTAATGTTGTGGTACCCTGGGTGATGTTAATGTTGTGGTACCCTGGGTGATGTTAATGTTGTACCCTGGGTGATGGTGTTAATGTTGTGGTACCCTGGGTGATGTTAATGTTGTGGTACCCTGGGTGATGTTGTTAATGTTGTGGTACCCTGGGTGATGTTAATGTTGTGGTACCCTGGGTGATGTTAATGTTGTGGTACCCTGGGTGATGTTGTTGATGTTGTGGTACCCTGGGTGATGTTGTTAATGTTGTGGTACCCTGGGTGATGTTAATGTTGTGGTACCCTGGGTGATGTTGTTAATGTTGTGGTACCCTGGGTGATGTTAATGTTGTGGTACCCTGGGTGATGTTAATGTTGTGGTACCCTGGGTGATGTTAATGTTGTGGTGCCCTGGGTGATGTTAATGTTGTGGTACCCTGGGTGATGTTGTTAATGTTGTGGTACCCTGGGTGATGTTGTTAATGTTGTGGTACCCTGGGTGATGTTGTTAATGTTGTGGTACCCTGGGTGATGTTAATGTTGTGGTACCCTGGGTGATGTTAATGTTGTGGTACCCTGGGTGATGTTAATGTTGTGGTGCCCTGGGTGATGTTAATGTTGTGGTACCCTGGGTGATGTTAATGTTGTGGTACCCTGGGTGATGTTAATGTTGTGGTACCCTGGGTGATGGTGTTAATGTTGTGGTACCCTGGGTGATGTTAATGTTGTGGTACCCTGGGTGATGTTAATGTTGTGGTACCCTGGGTGATGTTAATGTTGTGGTACCCTGGGTGATGGTGTTAATGTTGTGGTACCCTGGGTGATGTTAATGTTGTGGTACCCTGGGTGATGTTAATGTTGTGGTACCCTGGGTGATGTTAATGTTGTGGTACCCTGGGTGATGTTAATGTTGTGGTACCCTGGGTGATGTTAATGTTGTGGTACCCTGGGTGATGTTAATGTTGTGGTACCCTGGGTGATGTTAATGTTGTGGTACCCTGGGTGATGTTGTTAATGTTGTGGTACCCTGGGTGATGTTGTTAATGTTGTGGTACCCTGGGTGATGTTGTTAATGTTGTGGTACCCTGGGTGATGTTGTTGATGTTGTGGTACCCTGGGTGATGTTAATGTTGTGGTACCCTGAGTGATGTTAATGTTGTGGTACCCTGGGTGATGTTAATGTTGTGGTACCCTGGGTGATGTTAATGTTGTGGTACCCTGGGTGATGTTAATGTTGTGGTACCCTGGGGGATGTTGTTAATGTTGTGGTACCCTGGGTGATGTTGTTAATGTTGTGTTACCCTGGGTGATGTTGTTAATGTTGTGGTACCCTGGGTGATGTTAATGTTGTGGTACCCTGGGTGATGTTAATGTTGTGGTACCCTGGGTGATGTTAATGTGGTACCCTGGGTGATGTTAATGTTGTGGTACCCTGGGTGATGTTAATGTTGTGGTACCCTGGGTGATGTTGTTAATGTTGTGGTACCCTGGGTGATGTTAATGTTGTGGTACCCTGGGTGATGTTAATGTTGTGGTACCCTGGGTGATGTTAATGTTGTGGTACCCTGGGTGATGTTGTTAATGTTGTGGTACCCTGGGTGATGTTAATGTTGTGGTACCCTGGGTGATGTTAATGTTGTGGTACCCTGGGTGATGTTGTTAATGTTGTGGTACCCTGGGTGAGGTGTTAATGGTGTGGTACCCTGGGTGATGGTGTTAATGTTGTGGTACCCTGGGTGATGGTGTTAATGCTGTGATACCCTGGGTTATGTTAGAGATGGTGTTAATGGTATGGTGTCATAAGTGGGGTGTAAATGGAAAAAAGGGGCGCACGAGGAAGAGGAGATGGAAGGGGGTGTGGTAATGGGTGAGGGCATTTATGGTTTGTGGCCGAGGTGTGCCTGTAAGCGAGGGGAGGTAGAGAGTTGTGGTTGCTGGCTGAGGGGAGAGGTAATGGGAAAAAAAGAAGGGAATAGAGGGAGGACAGTGCGTGTGAGAGGGGGAGGAGTGGCCCATCCAACAGCTGATATTCTTCATTATACGTGTATACTTACATGTGTGTACACACACACACACACACACACACACACACACTCTGACATGTATAGTATGCAAAATCATGGAGAAGATTATCAGGAGAAGAGTGGTGGAACACCTAGAAAGGAATGATCTCATCAACAGCAGCCAGCATGGTTTCAGGGACGGGAAATCCTGTGTCACAAACCTACTGGAGTTCTATGACATGGTGACAGCAGTAAGACAAGAGAGAGAGGGGTGGGTGGATTGCATTTTCTTGGACTGCAAGAAGGCGTTTGACACAGTTCCACACAAGAGATTGGTGCAAAAACTGGAGGACCAAGCAGGGATAACAGGGAAGGCACTACAATGGATCAGGGAATACTTGTCAGGAAGACAGCAGCGAGTCATGGTACGTGGCGAGGTGTCAGAGTGGGCACCTGTGACCAGCGGGGTCCCGCAGGGGTCAGTCCTAGGACCAGTGCTGTTTCTGGTATTTGTGAACGACATGACGGAAGGAATAGACTCTGAGGTGTCCCTGTTTGCAGATGACGTGAAGTTGATGAGAAGAATACACTCGATCGAAGACCAGGCAGAACTACAAAGGGATCTGGACAGGCTGCAGACCTGGTCCAGCAATTGGCTCCTGGAGTTCAATCCCACCAAGTGCAAAGTCATGAAGATTGGGGAAGGGCAAAGAAGGCCGCAGACGGAGTACAGTCTAGGGGGTCAGAGACTACAAACCTCACTCAAGGAAAAAGATCTTGGGGTGAGTATAACACCAGGCACATCTCCTGAAGTGCACATCAACCAAATAACTGCTGCAGCATATGGGCGCCTAGCAAACCTCAGAACAGCATTCCGACATCTTAATAAGGAATCGTTCAGGACCCTGTACACCGTATACGTTAGGCCCATATTGGAGTATGCGGCACCAGTTTGGAACCCACACCTAGCCAAGCACGTAAAGAAACTAGAGAAAGTGCAAAGGTTTGCAACAAGACTAGTCCCAGAGCTAAGAGGTATGTCCTACGAGGAGAGGTTAAGGGAAATCAACCTGACGACACTGGAGGACAGGAGAGATAGGGGGGACATGATAACGACATACAAAATACTGAGGGGAATTGACAAGGTGGACAAAGACAGGATGTTCCAGAGATTGGACACAGTAACAAGGGGACACAGTTGGAAGCTAAAGACACAGATGAATCACAGGGATGTTAGGAAGTATTTCTTCAGCCACAGAGTAGTCAGTAAGTGGAATAGTTTGGGAAGCGATGTAGTGGAGGCAGGATCCATACATAGCTTTAAGCAGAGGTATGATAAAGCTCACGGCTCGGGGAGAGTGACCTAGTAGCGATCAGTGAAGAGGCGGGGCCAGGAGCTCGGACTCGACCCCCGCAACCTCAACTAGGTGAGTACAACTAGGTGAGTACACACACACACACACAGAGGAGATGTGGCTCGACCCCTGCAACCACAAATAGGGAAGAACATACCTCATTGTTTTGTACCGGAATCGTTACGGTGTCCCATATTTTGTGTTATTTCTTCATATTTGAAGATTCCAGTAGTTACCTTTAAAACCAGCCTCTCGGAGTTGATTCTACCCACAGTCTCGTAGTAAATTAAAATGGCCGTTAACTGCGAAGATGGGACCAGACTATAAGAAGGGCCTCAGAGAATGTTATTAGAGGTAAAGGACAAGAAGGCACAGTATAGTGACTGGAACAATACACAGATAACCCGGACATATAACCCGCTCCTATCTCTATGTGCGGGTTATTTATGTATTCTTAGAAGTAGCTTGTGGTGATGACTCTCCAGAGTCCGTGTCGAGTCTAGTAATTCTTCAGTTCTCAGAGGTTGTTTGTCTTAGTGTAGTGTTTATCATGCAGGGCTGGATCTTCCTCTTCCATACACATTGACTACCTCTAACTCCAGCTCTGCTGGAACGTAGCCACTGAAGCTGCCGTAGCTGAGTAATTGATAATATTCTCATTGCCCTACTGAAGACTCCCAACTCAGGCTGACGGATTTCATCACCTTGTATGACCCCCGTCCTGCCTGATGGAATATGACAGGGAAGCAGCTATTGTTCGCACCTAAATATCGCAACTACCTTTAATATATAGAATACGGTAGCACCACACTGCAGATGTGTCCAATATTGTTTAAAAAAAAAGTTAACATATATGTAAGAAACTCCAGTGTGTGTAAGACTCTAGTCCTCCTGAATACATTTAAGTGTTAACTAAACGGTCATCCGTTCACTGTGATGTGTCTAATAAACATTTAAAAAATGCTTCTCCTGTTTTTTTTTTTTTTTTTTTTTTTTTACCGATCCCCTTTGGATCGTTCCATCTCTCTCTTCTTCAGCTCCACCTCCACTAATTAAATAGTAAATCTGTAGTAAGTGAGTGTTCATAGGACAGGTTTCAAAATTTTCCACCACAGCATCTAATTAATTCTGGATGAATATTTGGTATAGCCTCAGCGACTTACCTGTCGACGTGTTTTATCAACTCCAAAAACATTGCGCTTCATATTACTTCTCACTCAGCACAATCCTTGTTTTCCAGTCTCTCTCTTTTTCTCTCTCTTTCTCTCTCTTTCTCTCTCTTTCTCTCTCTCTCTCTTTCTCTCTCTCTCTTTCTCTTTCTCTCTCTTTCTCTCTCTCTCTCTTTCTCTTTCTCTCTCTCTTTCTCTTGTTAGACACAGGCGGAGGAATGATGCAAGCTTCCCTCTCTAGGATGGTTATGGCGACCTGCCCTGGCCTCCCAGTGCTAGTTATTGGCTTCTTTAGCACTGCATCAACTGCTATTATTCATTGATGTGTAGCACTGAATCTGTGGTAGTCATTCAACTCAAGGAGTAGTAGAGGCTTGATGCACCGTCCACTGATCGCCAGACAAAAACGCGACTTACCCGCACTCACCTAGGTGACCAATTACCACCACACCTACTTTAGATTCACAACATACTGTTGTTACTGTTAGGTAATCTGAAAACATCTCACCTTGGAACTGGCATCTCTTATTTTTACTGATGCCTTACCAGTAGGGTTAATTCACCACCTCATTGTTTATATTTCATAACTGTGAGAAAATCCCAAGAGAAAATGCTTTTGCATCTCTGTGTACATTTTTTCAAGTTCACTGACTGTTCTCCCTACTCAACTGGAATTCCCCTTTTCTTTTAGTCTGGGCCTAGTCACTGTAAGTTGAAATGTAGACATTGATGATATAGACAGGAGTAAGTGTGTAGAGATTTGGGCTTCCTAGTGAATTTCTTGGTTCTTGGGGGGAGAGAGGTTGCGGTGGTGGTGGTGGTGGCGATGCTGTGATAGTAGTGCTGGTGGTGCTGGCCAGTTAGTTGGGGACTTTGGAGAGACGATAAGCATCAGTTGGGGGAGACAGCTGTCAGGGGAGGAGGGGAAGGACCCCTCCACGACCTGTCCACCCCACTTCTTTTGTTTTACCTCCATTCTGGTGGGGAAGGATGTTTGTTTGTTGCGGCTCCAGTGAGAGAAGGGCGAGATGATGATAAATTAGGGAGAAGTGAAGGAAGTTGTGAAGACGTAGAGGATATATTGAAAGTTTGGTATTTAATTATAGCCACTTATGCTGGAGGGAAAATAGTGAATGTTATAAACATTTACCGGAGCTTAAAATAATATTCATTATTCGTGTATACCGAGTTGAAAATTAACACTACTAGTTTACCTGGAGAGAGTTCCGGGGGTCAACGCCCCCGCGGCCCGTCAGTGTTTTACTGTGGTTAAGAACGTCAAACATCACTGACACACGAATGAATACTTGATTATTTGAATGTGTGTTGTACCGTGCACTGAGTGTGTTGTACCGTGCACTGAGTGTGTTGCACCGTGCACTGTGTTGTACCGTGCACTGAGTGTGTTGTACCGTGCACTGAGTGTGTTGCACCGTGCACTGAGTGTGTTGTACCGTGCACTGAGTGTGTTGCACCGTGCACTGAGTGTGTTGTACCGTGCACTGAGTGTGTTGCACCGTGCACTGAGTGTGTTGCACCGTGCACTGAGTGTGTTGTACCGTGCACTGAGTGTGTTGCACCGTGCACTGAGTGTGTTGTACCGTGCACTGAGTGTGTTGCACCGTGCACTGAGTGTGTTGCACCGTGCACTGAGTGTGTTGCACCGTGCACTGAGTGTGTTGTACCGTGCACTGAGTGTGTTGTACCGTGCACTGAGTGTGTTGTACCGTGCACTGAGTGTGTTGCACCGTGCACTGAGTGTGTTGTACCGTGCACTGAGTGTGTTGTACCGTGCACTGAGTGTGTTGTACCGTGCACTGTGTTGCACCGTGCACTGAGTGTGTTGTACCGTGCACTGAGTGTGTTGTACCGTGCAGTGAGTGTGTTGCACCGTGCACTGAGTGTGTTGTACCGTGCACTGAGTGTGTTGCACCGTGCACTGAGTGTGTTGCACCGTGCACTGAGTGTGTTGCACCGTGCACTGAGTGTGTTGTACCGTGCACTGAGTGTTGTACCGTGCACTGAGTGTGTTGCACCGTGCACTGAGTGTGTTGTACCGTGCACTGAGTGTGTTGCACCGTGCACTGAGTGTGTTGTACCGTGCACTGTGTTGCACCGTGCACTGAGTGTGTTGTACCGTGCACTGAGTGTGTTGCACCGTGCACTGAGTGTGTTGTACCGTGCACTGAGTGTGTTGCATCGTGCACTGAGTGTGTTGCACCGTGCACTGAGTGTGTTGCACCGTGCACTGAGTGTGTTGCACCGTGCATTGAGTATTGTACCGTGCACTAAGTGTGTTGTACCGTGCACAATGTGTTGTACCGTGCACTGAGTGTGTTGCACCGTGCATTGAGTATTGCACCGTGCACTGAGTGTGTTGTACCGTGCACTGAGTGTGTTGCACCGTGCACTAAGTGTGTTGTACCGTGCACTGAGTGTGTTGCACCGTGCACTGAGTGTGTTGCACCGAGCATTGAGTGTTGCACCGTGCACTGAGTGTTGTACCGTGAACTGAGTGTGTTGCACCTTGCACTGAGCACTGGTGTTGCACCTTGCACTGAGCACTGGTGTTGCACCTTGCACTGAGCACTGGTGTTGCACCTTGCACTGAGTGTGTTGTACCGTGCCCTGAGTGTGTTGCACCGTGCACTGTGTTACACCGTGCAAGGAGTGTGTTGTACCGTGCACTGAGCGTGTTGTACCGTGCACTGAGTGTGTTGCACCGTGCACTGAGTGTGTTGCACCGTGCAATGAGCGTGTTGCACCGTGCACTGAGTGTGTTGTACCGTGCACTGAGCGTGTTGTACCGTGTACTGAGTGTTGTACCGTGCACTGTGTTGTACCGTGCACTGAGTGTGTTGTACCGTGCACTGAGCGTGTTGTACCGTGCACTGTGTTGCAACGTGCACTGAGTGTGTTGCACCGTGCAATGAGCATGTACCGTGCACTGAGTGTGTTGAACCGTGCACTGAGCGTGTTGTACCGTGCACTGTTGTACCGTGCACTGAGCGTGTTGTACCATGCACTGAGTGTCTTGTACCGTGCACTGTGTTGTACCGTGCGCTGTTGTACGGTGCACTGTTGTACCGTGCACTGAGTGTGTTGTACCGTGCACTGAGCGTGTTGTACCGTGCATTGAGTATTGTACCGTGCACTAAGTGTGTTGTACCGAGCACAATGTGTTGTACCGTGCAGTGAGTGTTGTACCATGCACTGAACGTGTTGTACCGTGCACTGAGCGTGTTGTACCGTGCACTGAGTGTTGTACCGTGCACTGAGTGTTGTACCGTGCACTGTGTTGTACCGTGCACAATGTGTTGTACCGTGCACTGAGCGTGTTGTACCTTGCACTGAGTTTGTTATATCATGAACTGTGTTGTACCGTGCGCTGAGCGTGTTGTACCGTGCGCTGAGCGTGTTGTACCGTGCACTGAGTGTGTTGTACCGTGCACAATGTATTGTACCGTGCACTGAGTGTGTTGTACCTTGCACTGAGTTTGTTGTATCATGGACTGTGTTGTACCGTACACTGAGCGTGTTGTATCGTACACTGAGTGTGTTGCACCGTGCACTGAGTGTGTTGCACCGTGCACTGAGTGTGTTGCACCGTGCACTGAGTGTTATACCGTGCACTGAGTGTTGTACCGTGCACTGAGTGTTGTACCGTGCACTGAGTGTTGTACCGTGCACTGAGTGTTGTACCGTGCACTGAGTGTTGTACCGAGCACTGAGTGTTGTACCGTGCACTGAGTGTTATACCGTGCACTGAGTGTTGTACCGTGCACTGAGTGTTGTACCGTGCACTGAGTGTTGTACCGTGCACTGAGTGTTATACCGTGCACTGAGTGTTGTACCGTGCACTGAGTGTTAAACCGTGCACTGAGTGTTGTACCGTGCACTGAGTGTTGTACCGTGCACTGAGTGTTGTACCGTGCACTGAGTGTGTTGCACCGTGCACTGAGTGTTGTACCGTGCACTGAGTGTTGTACCGTGCACTGGGTGTTGTACCGTGCACTGAGTGTTGTACCGTGCACTGAGTGTTGTACCGTGCACTGAGTGTTGTACCGTGCACTGAGTGTTGTACCGTGCACTGAGTGTTGTACCGTGCACTGAGTGTTGTACCGTGCACTGAGTGTTGTACCGTGCACTGAGTGTTGTACCGTGCACTGAGTGTGTTGTACCGTGCACTGAGTGTTGTACCGTGCACTGAGTGTGTTGTACCGTGCACTGAGTGTTGCACCGTGCACTGAGTGTGTTGTACCGTGCACTGAGTGTTGCACCGTGCACTGAGTGTTGTACCGTGCACTGAGTGTGTTGTACCGTGCACTGAGTGTTGTACCGTGCACTGAGTGTGTTGTACCGTGCACTGAGTGTTGTACCGTGCACTGAGTGTTGTACCGTGCACTGAGTGTTGTACCGTGCACTGTGTTGTACCGTGCACAATGTGTTGTACCGTGCACTGAGCGTGTTGTACCTTGCACTGAGTTTGTTATATCATGAACTGTGTTGTACCGTGCGCTGAGCGTGTTGTACCGTGCACTGAGTGTGTTGTACCGTGCACAATGTATTGTACCGTGCACTGAGTGTGTTGTACCTTGCACTGAGTTTGTTGTATCATGGACTGTGTTGTACCGTACACTGAGTGTGTTGTACCATGCACTGAGCGTGTTGTATCGTACACTGAGTGTGTTGCACCGTGCACTGAGTGTGTTGCACCGTGCACTGAGTGTGTTGCACCGTGCACTGAGTGTTATACCGTGCACTGAGTGTTGTACCGTGCACTGAGTGTTATACCGTGCACTGAGTGTTGTACCGTGCACTGAGTGTTGTACCGTGCACTGAGTGTTATACCGTGCACTGAGTGTTGGACCGTGCACTGAGTGTTATACCGTGCACTGAGTGTTGTACCGTGCACTGAGTGTTGTACCGTGCACTGAGTGTTGTACCGTGCACTGAGTGTTCTACCGTGCACTGAGTGTTGTACCGTGCACTGAGTGTTCTACCGTGCACTGAGTGTTGTACCGTGCACTGAGTGTTGTACCGTGCACTGAGTGTGTTGTACCGTGCACTGAGTGTTGTACCGTGCACAGTGTATTGTACCGTGCACTGAGTGTTGCACCGTGCACTGAGTGTTGTACCGTGCACTGAGTGTGTTGTACCGTACACTGAGTGTTGTACCGTGCACTGAGTGTTGTACCGTGCACTGAGTGTTGTACCGTGCACTGAGTGTTGTACCGTGCACTGAGTGTTGTACCGTGCACTGAGTGTTGTACCGTGCACTGAGTGTTGTACCGTGCACTGAGTGTGTTGTACCGTGCACTGAGTGTTGTACCGTGCACTGAGTGTGTTGTACCGTGCACTGAGTGTTGCACCGTGCACTGAGTGTGTTGTACCGTGCACTGAGTGTTGCACCGTGCACTGAGTGTTGTACCGTGCACTGAGTGTTGCACCGTGCACTGAGTGTTGTACCGTGCACTGAGTGTGTTGTACCGTGCACTGAGTGTTGCACCGTGCACTGAGTGTTGTACCGTGCACTGAGTGTTGTACCGTGCACTGAGTGTTGTACCGTGCACTGAGTGTTGTACCGTGCACTGAGTGTTGTACCGTGCACTGAGTGTGTTGTACCGTGCACTGAGTGTTGTACCGTGCACTGAGTGTGTTGTACCGTGCACTGAGTGTTGCACCGTGCACTGAGTGTGTTGTACCGTGCACTGAGTGTTGCACCGTGCACTGAGTGTTGTACCGTGCACTGAGTGTGTTGTACCGTGCACTGAGTGTTGTACCGTGCACTGAGTGGCTCGCGGTTTTATGTGCACGCTTCAGATTTTTTCCTATAACTTGAATGCAGTGAATACACTGAGAGAGAACTCAGTAAGTAAGTGTTCAGGGACCACGACTCTTCAACTCCCTCCCTGAATGTATTAGGGGGATTATCAACGAACCCCCAGCTGTCTTCAAGAAGGAATTCGACAGATTCCTCAAAACAGTTTCTGATCAACCTGGTTGTGGTGCATACGGCCGGCACTAACAGCTTGGCCAGGGACCGGGCAGCAGGAGCGGTGACCTCCGGAAGCGACCCTTCCGGAAGTCGCCGCTCACATTCTGTATGACCAAGTTCTGCTTCACCTAGTTTATAACTTCGAGGGTTATTTTCATTACAAAAGACTAGTACCTTACACTAATCCACAATGAACTTCATCTGCCATTTTTCAGACCAAGACATTAATTGGTCCAAATCCTCCTGGATTTGGTGAAGAGGAAAGCAAACTTTAGCGTTGTTATGATGGTATTTGCCTGTGTTCATTGTTTACGTTGTTTTTGTTTGCTATTTTTATCCTTGTTTAGCATGTGTTGTATATATTTTGTTCATGGTTATGAGCGCTGAGTAACCTACGTAGTTACATTGCTACCTAAATATCACAACTACCGTTACTACTATTATTAAAATGTGCTTCAATTGATCTGTGTTAGGTGTGTGATGTTTGTGGACGATAATAAAGCCTGGCCAGCAGCCAGCCAACCACACGTGGCTTCAATTGTTGGGAATTTTATTTGAACCTCAGAATTTCGGCGTTCAAATCCATCTTACTGTCTCAGCCAATCATGTGCCCCATAAGATTCTCATAGCTGTCATCTGTGGTAGTCAAAACACAGCTTGGTGTGTGCTAGTCAGGACACAGCTTGGTGTGTGCTAGTCAGGACACAGCTTGGTGTGTGCTAGTCAGGACACAGCTTGGTGTGTGCTAGTCAGGACACAGCTTGGTGTGTGCTAGTCAGGACACAGCTTGGTGTGTGCTAGTCAGGACACAGCTTGGTGTGTGCTAGTCAGGACACAGCTTGGTGTGTGCTAGTCAGGACACAGCTTGGTGTGTGCTAGTCAGGACACAGCTTGGTGTGTGCTAGTCAGGACACAGCTTGGTGTGTGCTAGTCAGGACACAGCTTGATGTGTGCTAGTCAGGACACAGCTTGGTGTGTGGTAGTCTGGACACAGTTTGGTGTGTGCTAGTCAGGACACAGCTTGGTGTGTGCTAGTCAGGACACAGCTTGGTGTGTGCTAGTCAGGACACAGCTTGGTGTGTGCTAGTCAGGACACAGCTTGGTGTGTGCTAGTCAGGACACAGCTTGGTGTGTGCTAGTCAGGACACAGCTTGGTGTGTGCTAGTCAGGACACACCTTGGTGTGTGGTAGTCTGGACACAGTTTGGTGTGTGCTAGTCAGGACACAGCTTGGTGTGTGCTAGTCAGGACACAGCTTGGTGTGTGCTAGTCAGGACACAGCTTGGTGTGTGCTAGTCAGGACACAGCTTGGTGTGTGCTAGTCAGGACACAGCTTGGTGTGTGCTAGTCAGGACACAGCTTGGTGTGTGCTAGTCAGGACACAGCTTGGTGTGTGCTAGTCAGGACACAGCTTGATGTGTGCTAGTCAGGACACAGCTTGATGTGTGCTAGTCAGGACACAGCTTGGTGTGTGCTAGTCAGGACACAGCTTGGTGTGTGCTAGTCAGGACACAGCTTGGTGTGTGCTAGTCAGGACACAGCTTGGTGTGTGCTAGTCAGGACACAGCTTGGTGTGTGCTAGTCAGGACACAGCTTGGTGTGTGCTAGTCAGGACACAGCTTGGTGTGTGCTAGTCAGGACACAGCTTGGTGTGTGCTAGTCAGGACACAGCTTGGTGTGTGCTAGTCAGGACACAGCTTGATGTGTGGTAGTCTGGACACAACTTGGTGTGTGCTAATCAGGACACAGCTTGATGTGTGCTAGTCTGGACACAGCTTGGTGTGTGCTAGTCAGGACACAGCTTGGTGTGTGCTAGTCAGGACACAGCTTGGTATGTGCTAGTCAGGACACAGCTTGGTGTGTGCTAGTCAGGACAGCTTAGCATGTGTTAGTCAGGACAGAGCTTGATGTGTGCTAGTCAGGATACAGCTTGGTGTGTGCTAGTCAGGACACAGCTTGGTGTATGCTAGTCAGGACAGAGCTTGATGTGTGCTAGTCAGGACACAGCTTGGTGTGTGCTAGTCAGGACACAGCTTGATGTGTGCTAGTCTGGACACAGCTTGGTGTGTGCTAGTCAGGACACAGCTTGATGTGTGCTAGTTTGGACACAGCTTGGTGTGTGCTAGTCAGGACACAGCTTGGTGTGTGCTAGTCAGGACAGAACTTGGTGTGTGCTAGTCAGGACAGAGCTTGGTGTGTGCTAGGCAGGACAGAGCTTGGTGTGTGCTAGTCAGGACACAGCTTGTTGTGTGCTAGTCTGGACACAGCTTGGTGTGTGCTAGTCAGGACACAGCTTGGTGTGTGCTAGTCAGGACAGCTTAGCATGTGTTAGTCAGGACAGCTTGATGTGTGCTAGTCAGGACACAGCTTGGTGTGTGCTAGTCAGGACACAGCTTGGTATGTGCTAGTCAGGACACAGCTTGGTGTGTGCTAGTCAGGACAGCTTAGCATGTGTTAGTCAGGACAGAGCTTGATGTGTGCTAGTCAGGACACAGCTTGGTGTGTGCTAGTCAGGACAGAGCTTGATGTGTGCTAGTCAGGACACAGCTTGCTGTGTGCTAGTCAGGACAGCTTAGCATGTGTTAGTCAGGACACAGCTTGATGTGTGCTAGTCAGGACACAGCTTGGTGTGTGCTAGTCAGGACAGCTTAGCATGTGTTAGTCAGGACACAGCTTGATGTGTGCTAGTCAGGACACAGCTTGGTGTGTGCTAGTCAGGACACAGCTTGGTGTGTGCTAGTCAGGACAGCTTTGCATGTGTTAGTCAGGACACAGCTTGATGTGTGCTAGTCAGGACACAGCTTGGTGTGTGTGCTAGTCAGGACAGAGCTTGATGTGTGCTAGTCAGGACACAGCTTGGTGTGTGTGCTAGTCAGGACACAGCTTGATGTGTGCTAGTCAGGACACAGCTTGGTGTGTGTGCTAGTCAGGACACAGCTTGGTGTGTGTGCTAGTCAGGACAGAGCTTGGTGTAGAGCTTGGTATGTGCTAGTCAGAACAGAGCTTGGTGTGTGCTAGTTGTTACAATCTTTGGTCTACACTTGTATACCACACAGATGGGGATGCTTGGAGCACAACTCGAGTGTGTTATTGTTTGTCATGTGTCGAACATGTTAGTGACTATTGGTGCCCTTGAGGAGATAACGACAGTATAATGAAGAGGCCTTCCCCCTTCTTTCTTTTTTTCCTCCTCTTTTCCTTCCATCTTTCTATTCCTCCTTTCCTCCTTCCCTACTCCCCGTTCCTCCCTCTCCTCCTTCCCCCCTTTTCTTTCTTCTCCCACTTTTCTCCCTCCCTGCCTCTCCCTCCTTCCCTCAATGATCATATCACGCTATAAATACATTATCTAGTTCATCAAAGAAGTGATCTTGCCTGCATTTATCCACTCTTTAATTGAATAACTTGCCTTTGATATACTAAAATATGCGTTGTAGATGTTTATAATTTGTTGTAAATAACTTCTACAAACAATGAAGTATTTATTCTTCGTCAGGTTTAAGACACGAATGTTAAAACGTAAATACGTTTTAATATTCGTGTTTGTATTATTGATATCGTATTGTTTATTATATATGTGTGTGGTTGAACACACAAGCGACGGAAAACTCTCGCTCAAGGCCAGGCTTTGAGGGCTAGAAAAACGCATCTTAAAACTGTTGTTTAATGTTGATATGAACGGGAATTTAAAATAAGTAGGGAGTGTTGTGGTCTTTTAAGAAAAAAAAAAGGATATTCTTGGGGAAGATTAAGACACATGTACAACATTTGGGTGTCTTTATTGATGAAACGTTTCGCTTACACAGTAAGCTTCTTCAGTCAAATACAGAGGGAACAGTAAAAATTAATTAAAGGTGATTGATGTAATCAGTCCATCAACCTTGGAGAAAAAGTATTCGAGGTGGTCAGTCCCTCAGCCAGGAGAAAAGTTCAGCTCCATGGAACTTTGTATTTGACTGAAGAAGCCTACTGTGTAGGCGAGAACATTTCATCAATAAAAATACCCAACTTTTGCACATGTCTTAATCTTCAACTTGTCTATATTTTATACCATTTTTCACATATTCTTGGAGAATTGTCACTGTTGGTGTTTGCAGATGACGCAGCGGTACAAACTGCTTGAGAGACGCTTCAGAGATGGCGCGGCTTGGAAGTGTGTGTAGGAGAAAGTACATTCACGGATGAGCACGATGATAATAGTCGAATTGTTGTGGAGTTTGTGAAAAGAAAATTTGTTGGATTTAAAATGGGGAATGTATATGGTGTTGACACTTATGTGTGTGAGGCATAGTGTTTGTTGGAGCGAGGAGGAGGAGGAGGAGGAGGCAGAAGGCTGTGCAGATGTATCTACTACCCACCTACAGTGATGCTGCTCTCTCTCTCTCTCTCTCTCTCTCTCTCTCTCTCTCTCTCTCTCTGTCTCTCTCTCTCTCTCTCTCTCTCTCTCTCTCTCTCTCTCTCTCTCTCTCTCTCTCTCTCTCTCTCTCTCTCTCTGTCTCTGTCTCTGTCTGTCTCTCTCTCTCTGTCTCTCTCTCTCTCTGTCTCTCTCTCTCTCTGTCTCTCTCACTGTCTCTCTCTCTCTCTGTCTGTCTGTCTCTCTATCTCTCTCTCTCTCTCTCTCTCTCTCTCTCTCTCTCTCTCTCTCTCTCTCTCTCTCTCTCTCTCTCTCTCTCTCTCTCTCTCTCTCTCTCTCCTCCCTCTTCAGTCCCTGCTTTCTCTTCCCCTCGCCTCCCCACCCTCTCATCACCCCAGGGATCTTCCTCATCCTCTCCTCTGAAGATCACCGGCCGCTAATAAGCGGAGAAATGCAAAGCAGATTTACGAGAACAGTTTTATCCTAATTAGTCTGTTGGTTTTTAGCGGTTTGACAAGTGTTTATGAGGCCGGCGTCGTCTGTGTTCACAGTAAACGCCACTACCATGGTACACTGCTGCCGTACACCATGGTACACTATTATGGTACACTGTTGCCGTACATCACCATGGTACACTATTATGGTACACTGTTGTACATCACCATGGTACACTGCTGTCGTACATCACCATGGTACACTATTATGGTGCACTGTTGTCGTACATCACCATGGTACACTATTATGGTGCACTGTTGTCTTACATCACCATGGTACACTGCTGTCGTACATCACCATGGTACACTCTTATGGTGCACTGTTGTCGTACATCACCATGGTACACTATTATGGTGCACTGTTGTCTTACATCACCATGGTACACTGTTGTCGTACATCACCATGTTACACTGCTGTCGTACATCACCATGGTACACTGTTGTCGTACATCACCATGTTACACTGCTGTCGTACATCACCATGGTACACTGCTGTCGTACATCACCATGGTACACTGTTGTCGTACACCACCATGGTACACTGCTGTCGTACATCACCATGGTACACTGTTGTCGTACATCACCATGGTACACTGTTGTCGTACATCACCATGGTACACTGTTGTCGTACATCACCATGGTACACTGTTGTCGTACATCACCATGGTACACTGTTGTCGTACACCACCATGGTACACTGCTGTCGTACATCACCATGGTACACTGTTGTCGTACATCACCATGGTACACTGCTGTCGTACATCACCATGGTACACTGCTGTCGTACATCACCATGGTACACTGTTGTCGTACATCACCATGGTACACTGCTGTCGTACATCACCATGGTACACTGTTGTCGTACATCACCATGGTACACTGCTGTCGTACATCACCATGGTACACTGCTGTCGTACATCACCATGGTACACTGCTGTCGTACATCACCATGGTACACTGCTGTCGTACATCACCATGGTACACTGTTGTCGTACATCACCATGGTACACTGTTGTCGTACATCACCATGGTACACTGTTGTCGTACATCACCATGGTACACTGCTGTCGTACATCACCATGGTACACTGTTGTCGTACATCACCATGGTACACTGTTGTCGTACATCACCATGGTACACTGCTGTCGTACATCACCATGGTACACTGTTGTCGTACATCACCATGTTACACTGCTGTCGTACATCACCATGGTACACTGCTGTCGTACATCACCATGGTACACTGTTGTCGTACATCACCATGGTACACTGCTGTCGTACATCACCATGGTACACTGCTGTCGTACATCACCATGTTACACTGCTGTCGTACATCACCATGGTACACTGCTGTCGTACATCACCATGGTACACTTATGGTACACTGTTGTCGTACATCACCATGGTACACTGCTGTCGTACATCATGGTACACTGCTGTCGTACATCACCATGGTACACTTATGGTACACTGTTGTCGTACATCACCATGGTACACTGCTGTCGTACATCATGGTACACTGCTGTCGTACATCATGGTACACTTGTGTCGTACATCACCATGGTACACTTGTGTCGTACATCACCATGGTACACTTGTGTCGTACATCACCATGGTACACTGTCGTACATCACCATGGTACACTGCTGTCGTACATCATGGTACACTGCTGTCGTACATCATGGTACACTTGTGTCGTACATCACCATGGTACACTTGTGTCGTACATCACCATGGTACACTTGTGTCGTACATCACCATGGTACACTGTCGTACATCACCATGGTACACTGCTGTCGTACATCATGGTACACTGCTGTCGTACATCATGGTACACTTGTGTCGTACATCACCATGGTACACTTGTGTCGTACATCACCATGGTACACTTGTGTCGTACATCACCATGGTACACTGCTGTCGTACATCACCATGGTACACTGTTGTCGTACATCACCATGGTACACTGTTGTCGTACATCACCATGGTACACTGCTGTCGTACATCACCATGGTACACTGTTGTCGTACATCACCATGGTACACTTGTGTCGTACATCACCATGGTACACTGTTGTCGTACATCACCATGGTACACTGTTGTCGTACATCACCATGGTACACTGTTGTCGTACATCACCATGGTACACTGTTGTCGTACATCACCATGGTACACTGTTGTCGTACATCACCATGGTACACTGTTGTCGTACATCACCATGTTACACTGTCGTACACCACCATGGTACACTGTTGTCGTACATCACCATGGTACACTGTTGTCGTACATCACCATGGTACACTGTTGTCGTACATCACCATGGTACACTGTTGTCGTACATCACCATGGTACACTGTTGTCGTACACCACCATGGTACACTGTTGTCGTACATCACCATGTTACACTGTTGTCGTACATCACCATGGTACACTGTTGTCGTACATCACCATGGTACACTGTTGTCGTACATCACCATGGTACACTGTTGTCGTACATCACCATGGTACACTGTTGTCGTACATCACCATGGTACACTGTTGTCGTACATCACCATGGTACACTGTCGTACATCACCATGGTACACTGCTGTCGTACATCACCATGGTACACTGTTGTCGTACATCACCATGGTACACTGCTGTCGTACATCACCATGTTACACTGTTGTCGTACATCACCATGGTACACTGTTGTCGTACATCACCATGGTACACTGCTGTCGTACATCACCATGGTACACTGTTGTCGTACATCACCATGGTACACTGTTGTCGTACATCACCATGGTACACTGCTGTCGTACACCACCATGGTACACTGTTGTCGTACATCACCATGGTACACTTGTGTCGTACATCACCATGGTACACTGCTGTCGTACATCACCATGGTACACTGTTGTCGTACATCACCATGGTACACTGTTGTCGTACATCACCATGGTACACTGTTGTCGTACATCACCATGGTACACTGCTGTCGTACATCACCATGGTACACTGCTGTCGTACACCACCATGGTACACTGCTGTCGTACATCACCATGGTACACTGCTGTCGTACATCACCATGGTACACTGCTGTCGTACATCACCATGGTACACTGCTGTCGTACATCACCATGGTACACTGTTGTCGTACATCACCATGGTACACTGCTGTCGTACATCACCATGGTACACTGCTGTCGTACACCACCATGGTACACTGCTGTCGTACATCACCATGGTACACTGCTGTCGTACATCACCATGGTACACTGTTGTCGTACATCACCATGGTACACTGTTGTCGTACATCACCATGGTACACTGTTGTCGTACATCACCATGGTACACTGTTGTCGTACACCACCATGGTACACTGCTGTCGTACATCACCATGGTACACTGTTGTCGTACATCACCATGGTACACTGCTGTCGTACATCACCATGGTACACTGCTGTCGTACATCACCATGGTACACTGCTGTCGTACATCGCCATGGTACACTGTTGTCGTACATCACCATGGTACACTGCTGTCGTACATCACCATGGTACACTGCTGTCGTACATCACCATGGTACACTGTTGTCGTACACCACCATGGTACACTGTTGTCGTACATCACCATGGTACACTGTTGTCGTACATCACCATGGTACACTGTTGTCGTACACCACCATGGTACACTGCTGTCGTACATCACCATGGTACACTGTTGTCGTACATCACCATGGTACACTGCTGTCGTACATCACCATGGTACACTGTTGTCGTACATCACCATGGTACACTGCTGTCGTACATCACCATGGTACACTGCTGTCGTACATCACCATGGTACACTTATGGTACACTACTGTTGTCGTACATCATGTTACACTGTTGTCGTACACCACCATGGTACACTGCTGTCGTACATCACCATGGTACACTGCTGTCGTACATCGCCATGGTACACTGTTGTCGTACATCACCATGGTACACTGCTGTCGTACATCACCATGGTACACTGCTGTCGTACATCACCATGGTACACTGTTGTCGTACATCGCCATGGTACACTGTTGTCGTACATCACCATGGTACACTGCTGTCGTACATCACCATGGTACACTGCTGTCGTACATCACCATGGTACACTGTTGTCGTACACCACCATGGTACACTGTTGTCGTACATCACCATGGTACACTGTTGTCGTACATCACCATGGTACACTGTTGTCGTACATCACCATGGTACACTGCTGTCGTACATCACCATGGTACACTGTTGTCGTACATCACCATGGTACACTTATGGTACACTACTGTTGTCGTACATCATGTTACACTGTTGTCGTACACCACCATGGTACACTGCTGTCGTACATCACCATGGTACACTGTTGTCGTACATCACCATGGTACACTGCTGTCGTACATCACCATGGTACACTGTTGTCGTACATCACCATGGTACACTGTTGTCGTACATCACCATGGTACACTGCTGTCGTACATCGCCATGGTACACTTGTCGTACATCACCATGGTACACTGCTGTCGTACACCACCATGGTACACTGTCGTACATAACCATGGTACACTGCTGTCGTACATCGCCATGGTACACTGCTGTCGTACACCACCATGGTACACTGTCGTACATCACCATGGTACACTGCTGTCGTACACCACCATGGTACACTGTCGTACACCACCATGGTACACTGTCGTACATCACCATGGTACACTGCTGTCGTACACCACCATGGTACACTGTCGTACATAACCATGGTACACTGCTGTCGTACATCGCCATGGTACACTGCTGTCGTACACCACCATGGTACACTGCTGTCGCACACCACCATGGTACACTGTCGTACATCACCGTGGTACACTGCTGTCGTACATCACCATGGTACACTGCTGTCGTACACCACCATGGTACACTGTCGTACATCACCATGCTACACTGCTGTCGTACATCACCATGGTACACTGCTGTCGTACATCACCATGGTACACTGTCGTACATCACCATGGTACACTGCTGTCGCACATCACCATGGTACACTGCTGTCGTACACCACCATGGTACACTGTCGTACATCACCATGGTACACTGCTGTCGTACAGCACCATGGTACACTGCTGTCCTACACCACCATGGTACACTGCTGTCCTACACCACCATGGTACACTGTCGTACATCACCATGGTACACTGTCGTACATCACCATGGTACACTGTCATGGTATAACTAAGGATGCAAATGAAACATATGGACGTTAGGAAGTGTTTTTCGGTCTCCTTTTGTGAGTGGGTGGCAAGAACTAAAACGAAGAAGTGATAAGAGGCAGACAATGTACACAGTTTCACTAGTAGGTACACTCGGACCCTTGACTGAAGCCGGTCGATAAGAATTAAAAGGGAGAAGTGGTTGAGAGGTCTAAGGGAGTGACTGATGGGCGGTAATTAGAATGATAAATTTTGTAAAGCTTTCGAATGGAGCTCAGTCATATTCGCCTTTACGCAGAAGGTTGCTTGCTACAGGTGGTGGTGGTGAAGGAAGAAGTTGGGAAATGTTGACTCAGTATAAAGATTGTCTTGCGAAGTTTGTCTTCAATATTGTCAACAATCTGTCAGTGGAATTCACAAGACAACTTAACCACTCCGCTGCTCGGTGACGTACATAGGTGTGAGCTGCTGTTGCTACTAGAGATTGCAGAGGAGTGGCGATGGTAGGGTAGTGGATAGTGGACACGCTGGGTGAGTGTTAAGACCTTTTAAGAGGATAAGAGAAGTAGGCAGCTGCACTTATTGGCAACGCCCTAAATCTGCACTTTGTAATTATTCTTTACGTGGGAGGTACGATAATCTGTGCAAAACATTCTAAGGGATGTTGTAAGTACACTAAGCAATAATTAATAAGCATGAAGGCTTCAGGACTTTGTAAAGATTTGAGAAATAAGCAAAAGACTCCTCTCATTCAAGAGTGAATTATAAGATCCCTTGACTGTAGAGTCAACCTGTTAAGTACTTGTAAACTGTTTTTGATCAAACGGGTTGTGGTACTTACGACGAATTGCGAACAGTAAGCACCAGCAGTTTAACATGAAAATGTCATCAAGCAGGAGGATTGTTTGCAAGAGCTGGCCGGGAGGAAGGGGCGGGGGGTTGACGATGATCCCAGGAAGCCCCAGCAGGTAACACCGGACTGAGCTCTTTGTCAGCGTGAAGTGTTAGCCTTGACCCTGCCAAGTTCCTGGATCATTACCTCTCCTGAGAGGAAGGGAGAAGGGAGGGGGAAAGACCCAGGGAAGGGAGGCCAAGACCAGATTAAGAAAAGTGGAAATACAGCAGGAAGATTAGAAGGAAAGGAAAAATAAAAGTATTGGCAGGAGTGACCAATGAACGAAGGAAAGTGAGAAGCCAGAAGTGGAGAGAAGAGAAAGTAGGTAAGAGAGAGAGAGAGAGAGGGAAGAAGAGAGCTTCAGTATAGATATGGGAGAGAGGATCAGAGGAAGGTACAACACCAGAAAATTATCCCAAGGAAGGCAGGGCAATTTTTCCCTTTTTTTTTAATCTCATCTTCTCCACTCTCTTGTGTTGCTCGCCATACAATCCATGTCATACCTGTGACCTGTCACCTGTCTCGAGGGTTTATTGCCCTGGCAGCCTGGAGGACTAAGACGAAGCTTACCTGTGGTGCCCGCTGCCCGCTGCCCGCAGTTCAATGTATGCACCACAGTCCTGATGATCAGGAACTGTTTAGATGATTCAGGTTCCCTCTTGAAGTCAGCCAGAGGTTTATTGGTAATCCCCCTTATGCATGAAGGGTGTTGAAGAGTCGTGGTCCTTTTACACTTAATGAGTTTTCTCTCAGTGTACTATCGCTCCCTTGCTTCTTTTCATTGGAGGTGTCTTGCGCTGTCTGCCAAGCCTTTTTAATATTAGTGATATTGGTGTGTAGATTTGGACCATTCCCTTCTGCATCTTCCAGGTAGAGATTTTGATGTATTTTTCTCGCCTACATTCTAAAGAATACAGTTCGATGGCCTTCAAGCGCTCCCAGTAATTTAGATACTTTACTGAGTTTATACAAGCTATGAAGGTTCTCTGTACATTTTCCACTTCATCAATTTTTGCCAGCCTTGAAAAATGCTTCTAGTACACAGCAGTATTCCACTCTAGAGAGAGACCAGAGGCGTATAATCATTAGCTTGATATCTCTTGTTTTGAAAGTTCGTTATCCAGCCTGTCATTTTCTTTACAGCTGCGATAATAACATTACGTTCCTTGATGTGAGATCTTCTGACATATCACTCAGGTCCTTCACAGTTGACTTATTCTGTTGAGTGATTTGTGCTTGTCTTGTACTTCGATATTGTTTTAATTTCCTCTATACTTCTGTAATGTTGTGACTGAAATTTGTCCTCATTGAACATCATAGTGATGTCAGTATCCCACTGGAAGACTTGGTTAAATCAGTTTGGAGACTTGCTTTGTCTTCTATGGATACCACTTTCATGCAGATTCTAATATCGTCAGCAAAGGATGATACAATTCTATAGATTTTGTCCCTGCCAGTTATAAGAATGAGAAAGAGAAGTGGGGCGAGCACCGTACCTTGAGGAACAGATCTTTTCACTACAACATCCCCTGATATCACTTTAAGTTCTGTTATTTAGAAAGTTAAATATTCATCTGCCCACTTTTCCATCTGTTCCATTTGCATGCATTTTGTGCTCAGTTACCCCATGGTCGCATTTGTCAAAGGCTTTTGCAAAGTCATCGTATATTACAACTGCAGTATGCTTGTCTTCTTGTGTATCCAAGACCATGTCGAATGATCCAGCATTTGTGAGACAGAGGAGCGACTTGTACTCGCCTAATTGTGGTTGCAGATGTCGAGACTCAGCTCCTGGACTCTTGTTGACTTGGGTTGTGCAGTTACCCCGATTCCATGTGATGGCAATCCAAATTCTTAAAAACCTTTCAAAATTCTTGATAATGTAGACCGTAAGTGCTGTCACTCTATAGATTTTTGCAATTGCTTTACTGCCACCTCTGTGGGGTGAGGCAATACCAGTGGGCTTTAATGACTGTGAGATTATTTCAAGTGTCCAGGCTCCTTCGTAGAATATTTAAGGTACGCGATAAGGGTTTCTTGATGAATATGGGGTTCCACGAATTGAAGGACATGGGCATGCAATCAATGGTTTCTTTGAAGTCGAGAGTGGTCAGTGTTATATCAGAGATAATGGGAATGTCTGTAGCGTTTTTTGCCTTTTTCGTGAACTAATTTGGTTCGTCATTCTTTAAGCTGATTAATGGCTCAGTGAACACTTAGCTTATATTGGGATTTATTTCGCTCATTTCTTTGTTGTCAATTCGTTCTATCTCTTTGAATCGAAAGCTCGCTACTAGATAGTGTTTTTGGCCTGTATTTTGCTCCCTATGTCTCTCCTGGACTCTTAATATATTCAGTTTGAGCTCAATGTTTTCCATTATTTAGAGTCTAGTGTTAATATTCTTTCTTTAGAAAGTCTTGGAGGAGCTCTGTTATCTGTCATGGTGTTGGGGGACGGGTGAAGGAGTGGGATATAAGGGGTGGTGCAGGGAGTGGTGGTATTGCGCCAGGGGTGGTGCTGCGGGCTGTGGTAGTGGTTATGGAGGGGGTGGTGTTGCGGGCGGTGGTGGGCAGTAAGGAAGGCCTGGCCTGACTTACTGTGTAACTTGAGACTCACTAACTCCCTGGAGCTATTAGCGCCGCACTTCACCTCTTTGTCCCCGTCAGGAGTACCAGTATCTTGAGGGCGGTCCTGAGGGTGTAGTTGTCCTGAAGGCGGTCCTCACCCTCCTGAATGAGGGTGTAGTTCTAGGGCTCTTCTAGCGGATTTTGCCAAACAATTGGAGCGTTGACTCCACATAACTGCCACTATACAAGGTTAAGACAAACTTCCTGGAGTCTACCTGCGGTGTTTTCCGAGGGTCAGCACACATCGGCCAGGTCCCGGGGAAAGGGGGTGGAGGGGGAAGGATAACTATAATTCACGACCAAACTTTAGCAGGAATACATCAAGTTACTACGTTAGCTTTGGTGCTGAATAAAAAAAAAAAAAACACACACACACACACACACACACACACACACACACACACACACACACACACACACACACACACACACACACACACACACACACACACACACACACAGGTATCAAGTTGTCTTAAAATTCCAAGCAAGGACCAGACCTCGTCCTTGGTGCAGGGAAGGGACGTTGAGGGCACTGGTGGTGCAGCGTCAAGTTATTGAAGGGAAGCAGTAGAGAAAACAGACGTTGAAAGGAAGGAAGGAGTAGAGGAAACACGTTAAGGTAAGAAGTAGAGAAATCCCATTTACACACGACAGTATTATACTCTTTAGTTTAAACAGAAGAAAACACGTCAGTGTATTTAGACAGGAGATAAAACCTCATTTTTTAAACAAGTGATAACAATTCAGTGGGAGGTAGAGAGATACAAGGGAGGGAGGTAGAGAGATACTATGGGAGGTGAGGTAGAGAGATACAAGGGATAGGGACGGCCTAGCAGTATGCATATACGGAATTTCCATCTCTCCTCGGTTCTTCCCTCCCCCTTCCCGTAATTAGAGGGAATGTCAAGTCGGGTGTGTCACTGGTGCTCACTGGGGGGAGAGAGTGAGAGAGAGGGGGGGGGATACCGTGGACATACCTGTACAGCAGCACCGCCAAGTTTGTCCTTACTTTGTATTTTAGTGCTTGCGCATGTGTGACTGAGTGCGTCAGTGCGTGTATGTGGTGCTTCTCGATTTAAATTTTCATATCGGCTTTTCCACTTTTTTCGCTATTCATTCCTTCATTTCCTATCGTTCATGTGACT
The DNA here is from genome assembly GCF_038502225.1 of Cherax quadricarinatus. NCBI lineage: Eukaryota > Metazoa > Arthropoda > Malacostraca > Decapoda > Parastacidae > Cherax > Cherax quadricarinatus. The sequence goes on along the minus strand of NC_091352.1, from coordinate 7,548,608 downwards.
CAGGTGTTCCGCTTTCATCTTTGACCCCTTGTTCTCTTGTGTATCTTATTTTCGCTCTCAGTATTGCTAAGTAGCTCATGTCTAGTTGCTAGTGGAATGATTCGGTCAGATGACCATAAGCTCCTGTGAATGGGTTATCTTACTATTGCAAGCCGCGTCAGGAGAAATCTTCCTGTTTTTCGTGATCAAATACTGTACCACCACAACAACTAATGTGGTCACATTTCCCCTGACCCTTCGCTCATCCAGTGAAGTGAGGGGTCAGTTTCCAAAATTTCTTGTTGTCTACACATGAAACTCGCGAAGAATATTGGCTTTAAGACCGAGTCTTTGGGAAGGATTCCACTTGATACTTTCGTCTAGTCTTATGTTTTCTGTCGGTCCGGTACAGTTTATTTTCCCATTTATACTCTCTCCGTCTTGTACCTCCAGTAATTGCATCTCACTCTGCCACCGAGTCCATATTTTTCTAACAGTCTACCCTGCCTTATTTATATCATCTCCTCATATAATTGTAATAAATTCGTTAGTGAGGATTTGTTGTCTCTGAACCTATGATGGTGTCTCGTAACGAAACTCTGTCTCTTTGGGTTCAACCAATCTGTATCGCCTTTTATTTAAATTATATTATTTTGTACGGTGTACATGTTAAGGATATTGATGTTTAATATATTATCGTTGTCACCTTGATTGACATTAGGTAACATGTTGACAGTTTTCCAGCTGTACGATAGTTTGGTAGAATGTTGACAGTGTTCTACATGTGGTATTTCTCCCTGCTTCAAGTGTCTAGTATATGTTCACTAGTGGTTGACACGGGCCCTCACCTCTTACTTTCAGTTCCACCAGTGTTGTCCTGTCTGTTTATGTATGTTTGCCGTGTCCAGTTCTAGCAGGTGTACCACAACCTTTTTTTCTCAGTTCTCTTATTATAAATGGATGAGCTTTCCATACATAATAAACTTAAATAATAATAGATACAGTTGCTTGTTTACTACTGCAGCCTAGCATGGAACCATTCGAAACTGGTGAGGACCTGAGCAGCGAGGTTATTGCTAGTTGCGGTCTGCAAGTCCATGTATACAGCCTCCGTAACCTATGTGATAAGACCTCACCTCATGAAACTTACCTAATGCCATTTTTGTTACAGCAAATTCTATAATATTTACTAGGCTAATGCTGGACAAATCTTGGTCTAGGACTCTCCAGAATTTCGTTCAGATTTCATATACATTTTGTGGGTTTGTTGTGCATTGTTGTTGTCTGAATTATCACTTATTTTTCATTGTTCCAATATTGTGCATATTCCACTTCTGTTTTTCATAAAGTTTACCTTCTATCTCCTCCCGTACTTTTTACTCTAATAAGTTAATGTTTTAGTATGCAGCTTAGTTACCAGGTCTAAAAGTATCGTCTGTGAATAAATTACGAGATACCTCTTCGTTCTCGAGAGCATACTAAAGAGTACTTCAGGCGGTCTCAGTAATTTAGATGCATTAGTGACTCTCTGCGAGCTGTAAAAAATTCCTCTATGATGTCACCAGTAATGACAGCGGATATAAGCGCAGTATATGGGCGACTGAGAACAAATTCCTTGATGAGCATCATAATTATCGTGGTATTCCTTGTTTTCATTCATTTTTGAAAGTGTTCTGTCAAGTTTAGGTGGTCACAAGTAGGATTTACAGGCCTGTGGCTGACAGGTATAGTGTGCAGACGGTGTACAGAGCAAACTTTTGTTGGGACAGCGTTTTACTCCTGACTTTATAAAGGTCTACCCCTGAATGAAGCACTCTGCCGATAAAGGCTTGTTCTGTATATTGTGTTGATACTAAAGTCACAATGACTTGGCTGGACCAGTTCACACCTGACCCACAAATTGGAAATGAAAAGTGGGCGACGTTTCGGTTAGTCCTGGGCCATTATCAAGTAGCGAGACAAGTCCATGCTCGGGGAATACAGAATTATTTTAAGAGCTCTGTTAAAACAGCCCATACTATTGTAAGTTAATTAGCAGGAATATACCTAGCTAGTGCGGCAAAAATCACTAACAGTAATGTTTACGAGAACCCAAACTGACAGAGAGAGAACATGCAGACGGATACCAGACATGGAGAGAGACAACATACAGACATATACCATACAGGGAGAGAGACAACATACAGACATATACCATACAGGGAGAGAGACAACATACAGACATATACCATACAGGGAGAGAGACAACATACAGACATATACCATACAGGGAGAGAGACAACATACAGACATATACCATACAGGGAGAGAGACATCATACAGACATATACCATACAGGGAGAGAGACAACATACAGACATATACCATACAGGGAGAGAGACAACATACAGACATATACCATACAGGGAGAGAGACAACATACAGACAGATACCATACAGGGAGAGAGACAACATACAGACAGATACCAGACAGGGAGAGAGAAAACATACAGACGGATACCAGACAGGGAGAGAGAAAACATACAGACGGATACCAGACAGGGAGAGAGACAACATACAGACGGATACCAGACAGGGAAAGAGACAACATACAAAGACCAACAAAGACTAAGAGAACATTAACAAAAAGCAGGAGACAAAGTCAGCAATAGAACCAGAATAAAGCAGGTGGCGTTCGTAAACCAGGCTTGTTTTTGTCATGTAGGAGATAAGGGGTAGAGGTCCTCAGGACATGGCCACATTGGTATAAATTCCTGCCCCCACCAGATAACTTTCCTCAGCATTAATTTTTAAGATCCTGCCGAGGGTCACGGGGTCGGGGTGTGTGGAATGTCCCAGGCTTCCAGTCAGTCCAGGCGGGTTGCTTCTCTTCGTGGTGGAATTCTAAGCGTGATATTGTATTATTTTCCCGGCTATAATGGTATCAGGCTAGACAAACTTAAAAAGAGACAACTATACGACATGCAGGAACTCTATATACCTGACAGAGACAACCCTCTACAATCAACAATCACCACCGACTACATCATCACCACACCTCCCCACAGAATCCAAACGATGACCCTTCTACAAAGAGTCAAGCGCTTCATCCACAAGGATATCTTCCCGAAACCAATGATCCTGAGTGATCTCCCCTAAGAGATAGAAGAGTGGGTAACACCTGAACCATTCTATGTCCTCCAAGGATAATAATACCCCAATTTATTGAGACTTTACTTGAAACAATCAACGGCTTACAACTAACCGTGTATAATATACAAACATTCTGCTCAGGACACAACCTCAGAAACGGGTAAGCCAACCAACAACTCCAGGAAAGTAGCCAGACTCCATCCAGCACCTTGCAACCACAATCCTCAGCATGGCCCTAGAATCTTCCTATTGCGAAATATATATATATATATATATATATATATATATATATATATATATATATATATATATATATATATATATATATATAGAGAGAGAGAGAGAGAGAGAGCAATTGCATGCAGTATTTCTCCTTCAGACTCAGAAACATGCAATTATACAGCTGGTATGACTGTGTGCAGCTGATGGAGTGAAAAACACTACACACACACACACACACACACACCCACACACACACACACACCTGTCTTAAAATACCCCCACCCACCCCTTTCCCATATTTCCATCTTTACCCATCCTTCCTTTCCCATCTTAACAAAGCTCTGGTAATTCGTGCCTCATGGGAGCGAGTTACTTCCTGGGGATGGGAGGAGAGGTATGAGGTACCTCTGTCAGTGGCATGTCACACTACCAACTCTCCCTTTTCGCTGCTTCCTTTTCCCACTCTTCTGTTTTTCCTGCATCTTCCTCTTCCTCTTTTCCATATCCCTCCATACCACATTTCTTTCCTTGTTCCACCTTTCGTTCATTTCCTTCTTTCTCTTACATTTTTTTTATTTTCCTTCCTCCCCTTTCCAGTGGGCAACGGTAAACAATATGATGTTCAATGAGGACAAATTCCAACTACTCCGTTATGGAAAACTGGAGGAGATAATAACTAGAACAGAGTATACTACTGACTCCAGCCATACAATAGAGCGGAAAAATAATGTAAGGGACCTGGGAGTAGTAATGTCTGAGGATCTCACTTTCAAGGATCACAACAGTGCCACGATCGCACGTGCAAAGAAAATGATAGGATGGATAATGAGAACTTTCAAAACGAGAGATGCCAAGCCCATGATGATCCTTTTCAAATCACTTGTTCTCTCTAGGCTGGAATACTGCTGTACATTAACATCTCCATTCAAAGCAGGTGAAATCGCAGATCTAGAGAGTGTACAGAGATCTTTTACTGCACGTATAAGTTCTGTCAAGCACCTTAACTACTGGGAACGCTTGGAAGCACTTGACTTGTACTCGTTGGAACGCAGGAGGGAGAGATATATCATAATCTACACTTGGAAAATCTTGGAAGGAATGGTCCCAAATCTGCACACAGAAATCACTCCCTACGAAAGTAAAAGACTGGGCAGGCGATGCAAAATGCCGCCAATAAAAAGTAGGGGCGCCATTGGTACACTAAGAGAAAACACCATAAGTGTCCGGGGCCCAAACTGTTCAACAGCCTCCCATCAAGCATTAGGGGAATTGTCAATAAACCCCTGGCTGCCTTCAAGAGAGAGCTGGACAGATACCTAAAGTCAGTGCCGGATCAGCCGGGCTGTGGCTCGTACGTTGGACTGCGTGCGGCCAGCAGTAACAGCCTAGTTGATCAGGCCCTGATCCATCGGGAGGCCTGGTCATGGACCGGGCCGCGGGGGCGTTGATCCCCGGAATAACCTCCAGGTAACCTCCAGGTCCAGGTAACCAGGTTCTCTCTCTCTCATCTTCCCCCTTCCCTTGACCCGCTCCATCCCTGTTTCCTCAACCTCTTAGCATGTTTTGTTGAGAAATCTTTGTAAAATTTAGTTTTGGATTGCTAGGTCGATTGGAAAGGAGATTGTGGGAGAGAACGGGAATATAGCAAGAGGGAAGGAGAAGGGAGGAAGCAGAGGTAAACGGTAGGAATGATTTGCTAGATAATGTTAAGAAGCTATTATTTTCCCAGATCTAAACAAATTCAGTATTTTTTGCTTGCGAGAAATATCAGAATACAGGTAGCTTCTCTGAATCCCAGATTTACTCTGGCGAAGTAGCTGAATGATCCTGGTGAGGAGATGTTTCTGGGATACAGGTAGCTCCTTAAAAACGTGTAAGGTGTTACTTTTGCGGGAAAAATCTATAGGGAATGAAATGACCCTTGGGTTTTGAAATCCATAATTAGAAGGAAGAAATTCCTTGATTTTTAAGGAAGCGTTTCTATCAGGCTCCATGGTTATTTGCCAAGAGCCTTTGGTTAGGCTACGAGTTCCTTAAGAATCATTAGTTATGATACCAGTTTTTCAAGAAGCATAGGTTAAGACATGAGTTTTTCGGTAGTCTTTGGTTAGAAGAATTTCTTAAGAGCCTTTGGTTATAAAACGAGTGTCACAGGAGCCTTTGCTTACAAAGCGAGTGTCTTGGACACATTTAGTTAGGAAATCTACTTTCATGTAACCTTAGGATTGGAAGTGTGTATACCAGGTACATTAGGCTGTGGAATGCGCTTGTATCATTTCGAACACTACCTGGAATCTACTTGGAGGGCACTCTGAGGATTAATGTTCTCTCGTTGATCAGCATTTCGCCTGGAGTGAGAGATGGTCTTGTAGGATGTTCCAGCACTCGCTACGTCCAGACTCTCGTAATGTTTACCATTTCCTGGGCTGCCGATAAGCACTTTCTCCTCCTGGTGTCGTCAGTGCTCAGCTCTCTGCTTTGTCTTACCTGCGACGCCCGCTATAGGTGGGGGGATCAGGAAGAGTTGTAGGTCGGGTGAGGGAGAGTTGAAGGTGGGGGGCGAGGGGTGCTGCAGGTAGAAGAGTAGGGGTGCAGTAGAAAAAGTGGGTAGGCATGAGGCGCAGATGACGATGATTTGGGAATTATAAACTCAAGATAACAAATTATTATTATTATAATCAAGGGGGAAGCGCTAAACCCGTAGGATTATACAGCGCCCAGGGGGGGATGTGGAAGGCATTCAGGCTTAATTCGGGGAACTGGAGCACAGATCCAATTCCCTAAATCAAGAGCCCCTCACCAACATCAAGGAACCTTCCATGAGGGGTCAAGATAACAAAGCAGTATGGCTTATTTCCGTTGGGAGTTCTTCCGTCCTCCTCCCCAGGATGCGACCCACAAAAGCCGACAAAATACCTCATTGTTAATGATAAAATATATGAAGTCTAGAGGTTGTCTCCACTTTTTGCATCGACTAAATGAATGAGCGGTTTTTATAGAGGAGATTGAAACCCAATTATGATCAGTGTTTTTTAGTGGTAATAAGATGTTAAAAAAATTTAGATTGTATTCCATAGTGTATTATGTATATTAACTATACGAAGTAATTGGAAAATTTGGAATGACTTAATACATCTTTATAGTGATGTAACATTGCTCAGTGGGGGCTGACAAAGGCCTATTGTAGCCTCTGTAATCCTGATTTTTGCGCTACCGCTCACAGGATGAGCTGCGGGTGCACAACAAACTTACTTCTTAGGCGACTCAACTAAAACTAATTTCCGACTAACTCCTAAGTATCTATTTAGTACTTAGTGAACGGGGTCAGCAGGTGTGAGGATACTTGCATTCGTTGCACTCCGAGTGAGGATTGAGCTTCAGTGTTCTCGGCTGAGTCGACCGCTATGAGGGGGTGAGGAACAGGCAGGTAGTAGGATAGAGCGTAGGAGTAAGTGTTCAGGGATAGGGAGTTGTGAGGGAGGGAGGGGCAAGTTGTCCGAGGCAGGGGTCGGTGGTATCCTCTAGCGCCGGTGTCGTCGAGTATTGTCCACCGTGCTAGGGGTGTCCACGATACGATCAGGACACCTCGTAGTGGCCTGGCGGGGGACACCAGCAACCAGTGGGACGCCCCTCCACGTCCCGCACACTTAAATGCATACATACACATACACACACACACACACACACACACACACACACACACACACACACACACACACACACACACACACACACACACACACACGTCCCACCCTGCTACCCACCACTACCTTCTCTTGTTGGTGTTGGTGCTACTAATGCTGTTGCTGCTGGTACTAATGCTGCTGCTGGTAGTGCTGCTGCTGCTGCACATTTGGTGCAGAGTTTGCTGACTCCTTACTAAGCAACGACAGGGTTGCCAAGCAAGCACAGTGTGTAAATTTATTGGTGCAGTAACGGCCGCAAGTATTTTGAACATTACGAATGCTATTACTGCTGTTGCTGCTATTGCTGTTGTTGCTACAGCTGATAGTGCCATTGCTGCAGATGATACAGCTGTTGCTGCTGTTTAGACTGCACCTCAGCATTCTTTTAACATCACAGCCGGAGCGATTTTTACGCAAAATTATCTACAAATGTTATTCAGGTTAGATTATTGTTAAAGCCCATCATTACCCTCTCCCACCGCCTCCTGCTTGTTATCTCTTCAACCCTAATCCCCCTTCCCCAGCCCTAGCCTGTGCTGGAGGTTGCGACTTGAGGGTGGAGGAGGCCAGCAGAGACACATCAGTGGGATCAGCCACAGTGTGTCGCTCTAATTATATTAACCTGGCATGAGCCGCCTCACAACCCAAATATACTTGTAAGTATGGGCGGTGTAGCAAGACACAATACATGTAGATGTCTACCCTCCTTCAAACACAATACCTGCAGATGTCTATCCTCCGCCAAACACAATACATGTAGATGTCTACCCTCCTTCAAACACAATACCTGCAGATGTCTATCCTCCGCCAAACACAATACATGTAGATGTCTATCCTCCGCCAAACACAATACATGTAGATGTCTACCCTCCGCCAAACACAATATTTGCAGATGTCTACCCTCCGCCAAATACAATGCCTTGCAGATGTCTACCCCTCCGCCGCTGTGACACAGTACACTTGGAGATGTCTATCGTCCATTATTTAGTGGTTCTTCTGATTTGTGACAGACTTACCGCAGTCTGTCCTTGAATTTTTTCTTCTGTCTGTCTCATCGCTTATTCTTACCTTTACTCTTTCGTTTGATGTTGTCCCTGTTTATCCCAGATGCTCTTCCCTTATCCTGTTATCATAAAATTCTTTGTTTGCAACTTCTATCACTTCATGTATTCGAGAACGATCTACTTTTTCTTCATTTACTCGAGCAGATACTCGGCCACTGTAACAACCACATTATCTTCATCAGATTAAGTTATTTACGTTAGTGTAATGTTTAACTGATATCTGCGTATTTTTTTTTTTTTTTTTTGCGAATAACCAAAGGTATAAGGAATTATATATACGGCGAAGATGTTATATGGTAACAAGGTAAATACATGCGATACCGTCGTTGGAAATCAAACTTTCGTTGACAATCTATGCAAATGGTTTGATCTGCTATAAGTATTTTTGTAAAGTAAAAGGACACAAGTGCAACTAATGTGACATTTATTGTGGCAACGTTTCGCACTCCAGGAGCTTTATCAAGCCATTTCCTGGAGAGCGAAACGTTGCCACAATAAATGTCACATTAGTTGCACTTGTGTCCTTTTACTTTACATATTGTCGGTAATTCTACCAACTTTATTACAAGTATTTTTGTATCAAAATTTTTGTAGGCACCTTGCACCCCCACACGAGCTATTTCTTTCAACGGAAGCTCGTTGTTACATTTAATGCTCCTCAGGACGTGAATGTGCTCCTCTCTTGCAGCAGCTCCTGCGCACTGTATGCCGCAGTGATGCTCGTGCCTTTATCTCTCCCTGGTTGTTGATGCTGCCTCTTCATCTTCCTACCTGCCAGCTGTGTCTTTATCTCTCCTGGAAGCTCATGATGAACCCTCTCTCCCAGACACTGCTATCCTGGGCATCAACTTGCCCCCTCCCCTCTCTCTCTATTCCGGATGGGGACTTTTTGATCCCCAACAACCTAACCGGACAGAAAAAGGGCTGCGAGTAGCAGACGGAAGATCAAGCCTCCAACATTCCTTACGCTGAATAACCCGCATGAGTTACTGCTTCATATAATCCAGTAATCTATGCTGGTCATATCACTTCCAGACGTGCTTCCTCCAATCTCTCCTGTTCGTCTGCAGTTTGCATTAATTCATGATAAAAAACTTGATTTATCAACCTGAAAATATATACACTTTTATAAGCTCCCATATGGCTAGATAAGTGACTTGAAATCTTTAATTCATCGCACATAAAAGGATATAATTTGCTCTCTTGATTATATTGCTTAAAAGTGACTTAAGTATTGTGCTGTCTTGGTAGCTTGGGGAGGTATTGTATGCTGTCTCTTATCATATAGTTGTGGCTCAGACATTGACGGAAGGGTTTCTGTTATCAGACTTCAGTAAGTAAATTATTGTACCTCCAGGCTACAGTGCCCTTCTCGAGGAGACACCGTATGCTGTATTCTTAGTCTGCAGTTGGAATTGTGACACAGACTGAAGGGCTTCTTGTTATCTTTCTCAACGAAGAAGCTATTGTATTACGGTGTTTGTTATACTGTAGTAGTTTATTTTGCACTTGTAACTTAGACACTGAGAAAGGTTGTGTTATCCTGCTCAAGTAACAAAGAAGCTACAGTTATCGAAGTATGGAACTTGGAACTTGGGTATCTTTCCTCAGGTG
>NC_091352.1:7381411-7533911 GCF_038502225.1 Cherax quadricarinatus | reverse complement strand
GCTGATCAGGCCCTGATCCACCGGGAGGTCTGGTCGTGGACCGGGCCGCGGGGGCGTTGATCCCCGGAATACCCTCCAGGTAGCCTCCAGGTAGCTTTCTCTGTATCTGCTGCAAACAGTACTCTCCTTATACATCTAAGGATGGTCTTCAATGAAGACTAATTACAATATTGTAGGTAGAACACTTCATAAAAAATCCTTCCATTGTAAAGGGAAATTTGACTGTTTTGGTCATCCCAGTATGAGGTAGGTTAATTAGTTGTGTTATGTGGATACAGGTAGGTGGGTGTGCTGGTATACAGGTGGCCATCTTGGATACAGTCAGTTGGTAGTTGGTTCAAGTTAAAGAAAATTGTGCAAAAGGGCAGTGCATATACACTGAGAGTTGTATATGCTAGTGCATATACATTGAGAATTAGCTTTAATTTCTACTTTATGAATTGAGTATCACTGATGGAATACAGACAAAATGCGGCCTTAATGACCTTCGTGCGGTCGATGGGCTTTAAACCTAACCAACCATCTAATAGTGTCAAGTACATTGCCACTCCAATGTTCCCGTAGATGCTTGTCTTCAAGAAGTTGTCAAGTATTTTATTATTCAAAACACTTTTAGGTTAGCAAAAATTAATCATTAAAAGTTGAAGACTTTACAAAATGCTTCAATTGAGATATAAGACTTTATCAGCGGATCCCTGTCTTCAAGAGGGAATATATACAGATTGTTCCTACCATTCCTGATCAGCCAGGCTAGTGTGTAGTGTGTGCTGTAGTGTGTGTGTAGTGTGATGCTGTCTCAGAGCAGGGCTCTGAGACAGCATCTTCGTAAGCTATTTCATTTCCAAATTAGTAGGTCTAGTTTGAGACCGTGCGGTGGGGGAGATGATCCTGGGAACTGTTAACACGTGTCTTCCGTCCCAGACACTCACCTCTCGCCCTCCATGTACCTCCACCCTCTTCCACCTATTCCTCTACCTAGATTCACCTGTTCTCTGCTCCCTGTTTCCACTATTCACCTAACACAACCTCTCAGCCCCCTTTCCTTCCCTCGCACTTAGTCTAAATAGAAATAAATAATGCTAATTGCATCCATAAATCTGTACGCAATAAATGTCATGGAGTCTGCCGTTATCTGAGCACGACACCATATACGCCCCCCTCTCGGGCGTATTCATGTGCTACGTGTGGCGTATGGATCATACACCACTCAGGACCATACATAGATATCCAGGTACGGCTGTGGTCGACACATGCGTATTATGTAGGTGTATGAAGGTGTCTCAGTAGTGATCGAAACATCGTAGTATGTAGATATATGCAGGTGTAGTAGTGATTGTAACATTGTATTATACCTACATGAGAGAGGGTGTAGCTTTGTGGTTACAACGAGAGGGAGGGGGGTGGGGTGTATTCCTCTTCCAAAGTTGATAAGACACGTGTGCATTACCTGGAATTTTCAGTGATGCTCAGGTATGGTGAATGTGTCTTATTAAAAAGCTCGCCTTTGTTTACCTTTAATGCTGTGGTACTCAGTCCCAGACGGACTGGCAGCTTGTCCCTCTTATCCACACTTCTAATGCCAAACAAGTGCTTTTATTTACGTCTATCGTTTCTGTATCTGAATTTGTCCAACGTCAATACTTCATTTTGAGTTCTGAATTAGTAAAGCTTGAAGGTGGTAGGAGCCCTGAAGACAGTAGGACTGTTGAAGGTTGTAGGACTCTTGAAGGCGGTAGGACTCTTAAGAGATGGCAGGCCTCCTAAGGGTAGAAGGCCTCCGGAAGATAGCCTGAAGTCTTACTTCAGACCAGGCTGCAAAGGGCCGAACCCTCGAAATCAATAACAGGTAAGACTCTGCAAGTTTGTAAGACTTTAGAGAGCAGCTGATAGGATTCCTTAACTTGGTAGGACTCAAGGTGGTAAAACTAACGAAGATTGTAGTACTTCGTAATATGTTTGAACTTCAGAAGATGGTAAGGACTGAAGGTGGCAGGACTCCAGTAAGTGGTAGGATTCTTGGTGTTAAAATTCCGGAAGATCCACGTAGCAAGACTCCACTTGATAGAATTCCACGCGGCAGGACTCTCACGTGGTAGGACTCCAGACAGCGGTCGGACTTAGGATTGCGGTGTGAAGAGGTAGGTAGGGAGGAAGTTTTGAATAAGGGGCAGCTAAGTCTTGGTGAGACGGTAACCCATGCCTTTTTTATTTTATTTTTTATTTTATTAGCAGCAGTGTGCTGCTACCGTATTCTATATGATAATTAGGCAGTGGGAGGAAAAACTGTTTCCCTGTCATATTCCATCACGTAGGATTCATACAAGGTATTGAACCCTAGTCAGCCTGAGCTTATGAGGCTTTAGTACAACAATGAGGTTATCGTCAGGTATTCCATTTAGGGTTCATCAGCTACGACAGTTTCAAAAGTTTCCTTCTAGCAGAGCTGGAGTTACTATCAAGGAAATTGCCATTTTGCAGAATATAACCTATCAGATTACAGTTTGCAGAGGTGGGACTCCAGCTTATGGGTCCACCTCTTTACTTATGATCTGTTGACGGGGTTTATTTGTCACATTTACATTGGAAAACATGTACAAGCCTCACATACTGTACCTCTTTTTTTCTGACTCATTCCACTTGTGCACCTTGCTTTATTATTAATATTATACAAGTATAGAAAATTACTAGGCTTGCACCAGTCTTACGCAGTCTGGTCCCTGGTAATGGACCCGCCTTTGTCTCCTCTCTCTCTCTCTCTCTCTCTCTCTCTCTCTCTCTGTTCCTTGTACAAATATACATACCATTGTCTCTTCTGAGTGTAAGTGTATATATATATATTATATATATATATATATATATATGTGTGTGTATGCTTCTAGACTGTTGTATTCTGAGCACCTCTGCAAAAACAGTGATAATGTGTGAGTGTGGTGAAAGTGTTGAATGATGATGAAAGTATTTTCTTTTTGGGGATTTTCTTTCTTTTTTGGGTCACCCTGCCTCGGTGGGAGACGGCCGACATGTTGGAAATATATATATATATATATATATATATATATATATATATATATATATATATATATATATATAATATATATATATATATATATATATATATATATATATAATATATATATATATATATATTTAATAAGTCTGCCGTCTCCCACCGAGGCAAGGTGACCCAAAAAGAAAGAAAATCCCCAAAAAGAAAATACTTTCATTATTCAACACTTTCACCTCACTCATGCATAACCACTGTTTTTGCAGAGGTGCCCAGAATACAACAGTTTATAAGTATATACGTGTGCTGGTGGAAATGATATTGGGAAGGGTAGGAGAGAAGAGCTGCTAGATAAGTACAGGTCATCTATAGATTTCATTAAGTCTAAGGGAGGGATCCCAATCATATGTAGCATCTTGCCTAGAAGGGGAGTAGGAAATGAATGGTTGTCTAGGGCAATTGGTGTAAATTGCTGGCTAGACAGATACTGCAAGGAACTTGCAATCCCATTCATTGACAACTGGAACAACTTTTATGGCAAACATGATATGTATGCAAGGGATGGGGTACATCTCTCTGGGGCTGGGGTGGTAGCACTTGCAGACTCGATTGAGAAGGCCATTGGTGAAATGCCTATGATTTTAAACTGATAGAAGATAGAGGTATGGGTGTGTGTGGGAAACAAGCAGGTTGCAACACTAGTGTTCGAAACAGTAAATGTATAAAAGGCATTCAGCATGAAGTTATAAATAAAAACAATAGATCAGGTCAGCAAACAAAGGGGGACAGCAGAGGGCAGCAAGGGACTAGCTCCCTTAAGGTTTACTATACTAATAGCAGGAGTGTAAGAAATAAGATAGATGAGCTAAGATTAATTGCAAGTGCAGGAAACATAGATATTATTGCTATAACAGAGACCTGGCTCAATCTGAAAGATAGAGAGATGCCCTCTGAATGTCACATACAAGGCTATAAATTATTCCACACTGACAGGGTCAACAGGAAAGGTGGTGGAGTAGCGATGTATGTCAGAGACAATTTAAATTGTTGTGTTAGACAAGATATAAAAGTAGAAGCGTCAGCCACTGAATCTGTTTGGTTACAGCTTCTCGAGGGCCGAGAAAAACTAATTTTGGGTGTGATTTACAGGGCCCCAAATCTTGATAGGGAGTGCAGTAAACTTCTATGGGACGAAATTCGTAAGGCATCCACAAACGAAAATGTTGTGCTAGTGGGAGATTTCAACTATAGACAGATTGACTGGAGCAATTTGACAGGAAATTTAGAGTCAGGTGACTTTCTTGATACGATCCAGGATTGTTTTTTAAAACAGTTTGTGACAGAGCCAACTAGGGGAAATAACCTCCTTGACTTGGTTCTTGCCAGTAGAGAAACACTAATTAATAATCTTGAGGTTAATGATGAGCTTGGGGAAAGTGATCACAAATCACTCAGTTTTAATATATCATGGAATTCCCCTAATAATGGCAATCAAGTCTCTGTCCCTGACTTCCGCTTGGCTGATTTCATAGGACTGAAAAATTACTTAGGTGGGCTGAACTGGAATGACCTGACTAAGGGTCAGGTAGGTGGTGATGGATGCCGATATGACGCTTTCCAGGGCATAGTTCAGCTGCTCAGTCAAATTATGTTCCAAATAGGGAAATCAGATCAAACAAAAATGATCCTAAATGGATGAACAATAGATTAAAATATCTAATTGGTCAAAAGAGAGGCATATATAGGCAAATCAAAAGAGGAGAGGGGCAATTAAGAAATCGATATATTCAGTTAAAGAGATAAATAAAAAAAAGGAATTAGAAAAGCAAAAAGAGATTATGAGGTTAAAGTTGCAAGAGATTCGAAGACTAACCCAAAAGGATTCTTTCAGGTATACAGAAGTAAGATCAGGGACAAGATAGGCCCACTCAAAAGTTCCTCGGGTCAGCTCACTGACAGTGATAAGGAAATGTGTAGAAGTTTTAACACATACTTCCTCTCAGTTTTTACACAGGAGGATACCAGCGATATTCCAGAAATGATAAATTATGTGGAACAGGACGATAATAAACTGTGCACGATTAGGGTCACAAGTGACATGGTCCTTAGGCAAATAGATAAATTAAAACCTAACAAATCCCCAGGCCCTGATGAACTGTATGCAAGGGTTCTAAAGGAATGTAAAGAGGAGCTTAGCAAACCTTTGGCTAATCTTTTCAACATATCACTACAAACTGGCATGGTGCCAGATAAGTGGAAAATGGCAAATGTGATACCTATTTTCAAAGCAGGTGACAGGTCCTTAGCTTCAAACTATAGACCAATAAGCCTAACCTCCATAGTGGGAAAATTTATGGAATCAATAAT
This sequence comes from Cherax quadricarinatus, assembly GCF_038502225.1. Taxonomy (NCBI): domain Eukaryota; kingdom Metazoa; phylum Arthropoda; class Malacostraca; order Decapoda; family Parastacidae; genus Cherax; species Cherax quadricarinatus. The sequence goes on along the minus strand of NC_091352.1, from coordinate 7,528,540 downwards.
TGCCGAGGCAGTTCGTAGCCACCTTGAAAAGCATAGATTAATCAACGAATCTCGGCATGGTTTTACAAAGGGGCGTTCCTGCCTTACGAATTTTTTAACTTTTTTCACTAAGGTATTTGAGGAGGTAGATCATGGTAATGAATATGATATTGTGTACATGGACTTCAGTAAGGCTTTTGACAGGGTCCCACATCAGAGACTATTGAGGAAAATTAAGGCACATGGAATAGGAGGAGAAATTTTTTCCTGGATAGAGGCATGGTTGACAAATAGGCAGCAGAGAGTTTGCATAAATGGGGAGAAATCAGAGTGGGGAAGCGTCACGAGCGGTGTTCCACAGGGGTCAGTGTTGGGCTCCCTGCTGTTCACAATATACATAAACGACATAGATGAGGGCATAAAGAACGACATCAGCAAGTTTGCCGATGACACCAAAATAGGCCGTCGAATTCAATCTGACGAGGACATTAGAGCACTCCAGGAAGATTTGAGTAGACTGATGCAGTGGTCGGAGAGGTGGCAGATGCAGTTTAATATAGACAAATGCAAAGTTCTAAATGTTGGACAGGACAATAACCATGCCACATATAAACTAAATAATGTAGATCTTAATATTACGGATTGCGAAAAAGATTTAGGAGTTCTGGTTAGCAGTAATCTGAAACCAAGACAACAGTGCATAAGTGTTCGCAATAAAGCTAATAGAATCCTTGGCTTTATATCAAGAAGCATAAATAATAGGAGTCCTCAGGTTGTTCTTCAACTCTATACATCCTTGGTTAGGCCTCATTTGGATTATGCTGCACAGTTTTGGTCACCGTATTACAGAATGGATATAAATGCTCTGGAAAATGTACAAAGGAGGATGACAAAGTTGATCCCATGTATCAGAAACCTTCCTTATGAGGATAGACTAAGGGCCCTGAATCTTCACTCTCTAGAAAGACGTAGAATTAGAGGGGATATGATTGAGGTGTATAAATGGAAGACAGGAATAAATAAAGGGGATGTAAATAGTGTGCTGAAAATATCTAGCCTAGACAGGACTCGCAGCAATGGTTTTAAGTTAGAAAAATTCAGATTCAGGAAGGATATAGGAAAGTACTGGTTTGGTAATAGAGTTGTGGATGAGTGGAACAAACTCCCAAGTACAGTTATAGAGGTCAGAACGTTGTGTAGCTTTAAAAATAGGTTGGATAAATACATGAGTGGGTGTGGGTGGGTGTGAGTTGGACCTGATAAGCTTGTGCTACCAGGACGGTTGCCGTGTTCCTCCCTTAAGTCAAGGTGACCTGACCTGACTAGGTTGGGTGCATTGGCTTAAGCCGGTAGGAGACTTGGACCTGCCTCGCATGGGCCAGTAGGCCTGCTGCAGTGTTCCTTCGTTCTTATGTTCTTATGTTCTTATAAAGATACACATATCAATCCAAACTGCCAGTATCCCAAACCCCTCCTTATAAGTGCAGGCATTGTGTGTGTGTGTGTGTGTGTGTGTGTGTGTGTGTATGTGTGTGTATGTGTATGTGTGTGTGTGTATGTATATATATATATATATATATATATATATATATATATATATATATATATATATATATATATATATATATATATATATATATATATATATTATATATATATATATATATATATATATATATATATATATATATATATATATATATATATATATATATATATTATCTTTCAACACACCGGCCGTATCCCACCGAGGCGGGGTGGCCCAAAAGGAAAAACGAAAGTTTCTCCTTATACATTTAGTAATATATACAGGAGAAGAGGTTACAAGCCCCTTGCTCCCGGCATTTTAGTTGCCTCCTACAACACGCATGGCTTACGGAGGAAGAATTCTGTTCCACTTCCCCATGGAGGTAAGAGAAAATAAACAACAAGAACAAGAACTAGTAAGAAAATATTAGAAAACCCAGAGGGGTGTGTATATATATGCTTGTACATGTATGTGTAGTGTGACCTAAGTGTAAGTAGAAGTAGCAAGACATACCTGAAATCTTGCATGTTTATGAGACAGAAAAATGGACACCAGCAATCCTACCATCATGTAAAACAATTACAGGCTTCCGTTTTACACTCACTTGGCAGGACGGTAGTACCTCCCTGGGCGGTTGCTGTCTACCAACCTACTACCTATATATATATATATATATATATATATATATATATATATATATATATATATATATATGTGTGTGTGTGTGTGTGTGTGTACGCATGTTTGTACGTATTTGTGTACATGTGGAAGGTGGGCGGGGCAGGTGTTGGTGTGATGTTGGAGTCAGAGAGTTTCATGTTACATTATCTGCATATCTATCTAAACACCCCATTCCCTCCCTCTTCACTCTTGCATAACAACAATTTTATGATTTCTTTTAAAAAATAAATTAAAAAATTAGTGATATACGCACAAAATGCGTGTGTGTGTGTGTGTGTGTGTGTGAGAGAGAGAGAGAGAGAGAGAGAGAGAGAGAGAGAGAGAGAGCAAGCGAGCGAGCCTGCGTGAGTGCATACGTGTATAAGCTTTCAAGCAAGCTAACCAGCAAATATTGGATGGACGTGCAGGATAGTACTGGGCGTAAATGTTAATTACTTAATTACTTGAAATATTGTTTTTCATATTAGTTCTAAAGTTCACTTATTAAAAAAGCAGGCTGGAAGTTTAGTAGTAAGACTTGCTGGAATTCCGGGATTGGTGAGCGTCTCCCGTGTGGAAGTCGTATTTAGCAGAGCGTAGCCTGTAAAGTGTGTTGGTGAGGATGGGCGTGAGTCGTTAAGTATGTGGGACAAGCACAGTGTCCGCACGAGGACATGTATTCCACCCACCACCTGCATCTCAGTGTCCTGAACACATAGTTAACTTTCATACCATTCCAAGGTCCATGTTTTGACGAAGATTGGGTAAATTCCTCTCCTTTTGTATACATTAATGACGAACAACTGGCCTTAATTACGCTAATAAAATGTGATTCCTTTTTGCACCCTCGCCCCAATGCCCCTAGAGACGCACCACCATCACCGCCGCCCATCAACTGCCAGAGAACAATCCTCACTAGTGCTCCTAATCTCTATAATCTACTGTCATCCCCGCCTTTCTGCCAATCCTCCTTCAACCTCAACCTCGACACCGAGGAACATTGGCCCTAACAGTGGAGCATCGTAAGCACCAAAATTAGAGGAATGAATCACGTGGCTGACATATCGAACTCTTACAGAAGAGAATCAAATCCGCTGTGATGAGTTTGGGATCAGGTTACCTTGTTTAGAGAGGGCACTGGTGAAGGGGAAGTTGGCAAGTTTCGCGGCGTTCTAATTCAGCGACTGCTGCCGAATTCGCTTTATCTTGAGGGTAAACGAATGACAGTGGAACACAGCATTATTTCTCGATTACTCGTGTTAAAAATGCTCCTAAACTGAAATTAGTGTGGGCCGCAGGAGCTATAAATCAAGGGTGGGGTGAGAGATCCTCAGTGAGGGAAGTGTTGACACAGAGCTCGTAGTGTTTGTATAAGTAACCAAGCCGTGGAGCCTTGTCACCGGCGTCGAGTGCCCACTTTGGTGACGGCTCTTGCCGACACTCAGCCACTCACTCACGCCACTAATCCCACCTGATGAGCTGGAGGAGGTGCCAGCATAGGGAGAAGAGGTAGAGGAGAGGGCATACGGGGAAGGATAGTTAGCCCAGTAGTGTCTGGGGTAGTTTTAACACGTACTTCTTTTTATAATGTTTATTAATTTTGTTCTCAGTTGGTTATGTATGTATCCGGTAAGTTACGTACATAACGTGTGTTGCACCTATAAGTGTTCTCTAATAAAAACTCGAACCTTGTTGGGAAGTGTGTTTGATTCTAGAATTGTAGGTGTAAAATCTACACTGACTCGTTTGTAAAATGCTGTAGCATCAATTAACTTGACACTTTGGCTAAGTGACTGTTCGTTATTCCTAGAATATTAGATTAGATTAGAACTTGACACCGAAGCAGCTTTATAATTCTGCATCCCGTATCCATCCTGTGGGCGGTAGCATAAGAGCATATGGGTACACAAAAGGCCTAGGAACTAGGCCCCAGAAAGGTTATCACGTGCAAAATGCATGACCTTGGAATTAGTCCCACAGAAGGGTTAACAGGAGTACATCTGGACTTGTATCTACAAATGTCTTTTGTTGCAAGCAAATTTATATTTGCTTAATATGTTTGGTATCCTATTTTATTTAATAAGATACCTTGACATATCACATAGGGTTATTATACTGTGTCTATATTCCTCAATAAGTGGACAATAAAGCACAGTGTTCAAGTAAGGGACCATAAGGCTGACCACATATTTTGTATTTAGTTTGATCATGTGTGTTTACCAAACTACCAGGAATACTTGCAACCAAGCCTACGCCTGGCTACAATATCCGCCAGTCTGTTCACATTGAAAGTTACTCCGTAGACATTTTTATCTCCATTCATGTTATCATAGTGAGTGATAGATTTACTCAAACTTCTAAACTGCATTCCTGTGACATTCACTTAAATTATTTACGTCTCGTCTAATAATATTCGTAATGATAGACACAGATACAGTGAAGTTAACTAACGTATCAACTTTTTTTCCATGGAGTGATTCAGTGTGTGACAGAATCCATAAAAATTATACTTTTTTTTTTTGTATCTATAGGTGGTTTCTCCATTGAGTATGTGTTAGTCGTTGTGTGAGTCGAAGAGTCCATGATGGAATAGAATCAGTAATAATCAAGAGTCAAGTTCAGTGTCATAAATTAGTTTTGGTGCCACCATATGATGGCAAACAATTTTGTTTGCAGTGTAGATGCCCAGTTGTTAATTCTTATTTAGCATGCTTCCTAGAATTTGTATCTGGGGAGGTGATCCCCCCCGGAATGCCCTCCAGGTAGGTGGCAACAAGGAAGTAGATGTAGCCCTGCCAGTGGACTCCTTAGTTCTATCAGTGTTTATATGAAGTCTGTTCCGGAAGGCTTTTTAAGAAGCATTTGCATTTGCAAGTGATTTCAGGAAGAGATTATTCGAGTAATAAGCTTTTGGGAGGGGCTCTAAGATATGTGACATAGCAGGAATGCAACTTCCATGGATGGGTGAAATGTTTTTGTCTACAACGATACGGTTCGTGCAGGTTATAAAAATGTAACAGTTGTTATAAAATATATCAGAGCAATATTACTTCAGTATTAGATATTTTTTAAACTCGGCCAAATATTGTCACAATCTTTGGATTATTGTAACCACGAACGGGTGGTATTGATCAATAACAACACTGCGCTAGCCAAGGATTCGAACCCATGTTGTACTGGCCTACCTCCGTATGCCCTCGGATGGCGGCCCAACAGCTAGCTGTTTGCTGGCTGCGCCATTTTTGTAGGGTTGGGTGGTCCTGTGGTTTAAGGCGTTATGTGGTTCTCGCTTACCATGAGGCAGGCCAGTACAACATGGGTTCGAATCCTTGGCTAGCGCAGTGTTGTTAATTATGGAATTAAATATGATGACTAGCAACGCATTTGCGCTACAGAATTTTGTTAAGCAACTTTGCAAGATAACATTAACAAATGTTGTGCGGGTGTAAAAATAAAAATCTAGTATTTATTATTATTATTATTATTATTATTATTATTATTATTATTATTATTATTATTCACAATACAGCACTAATCCCGAATGGGCCATACAGCGGGCGCAAATATTTTGATTATTGTGGAGGGATATATGAGTGAAGGTGAAGGAGCTCCCTAGGGAGATTGGGCTGCTGGGTGGTAGTTAGGGTGGCCTCTTCATTACCTCGAGGGGGCCCAGGAAAACAAGCTGTCAACCAATGTTTCCGGGAGAGACTGTGACAGCTCGGGGCAGTTGGTGGGGCTGCTGCTTGGCAAAGGGACCCGCCTCACAGCCTAGCAAATACTTCCTTAGGTTGAATATGGCTGCTCAAGGTTCTCTCCGGAGCTGTTTGAATATTTCCTTTTCCTACCACCCCCTATAAGCCTATTTTCTATAGTCTATGTAAACTTTATTAATAGAATACATTGACATAAAACACAAACATGAATACATATAATGGGCAACTGAGCCAGGGAGTGTTTAGCTTGATGATGTACTCCTTGCTGACGTGGATGATACTGGCGTTTTGGTTTTGCTAATTGGTATATTGAGAAGAGGTGGAGGGTGATGCAAGGCAGGTGTCGGCGGCCAGCTTGGCGCTAGTGTGATAGGTAAACATAAACACTGTTAAGTAGATGGATGTTGAGCTACGCTTGTGTGAAGGCAACATGGTGGCCCAGTCTAGTGTAAACATAGCATGCAGGATCTAATATGGTGCAAAGATGGTGATAAGCAACACAGTCGTGCAGGTTGTGACGGCCATGGTAAACATTGGCAGGGGTGTGGTATATGGAGTCTTGATGTTTGTAAACACTGACAAGGGAGTACAAATATGGAGCCTTAATAACGTTAATAAATACCGATAAGGTGGTGTACTATGGAGTCTTAAAGATGTGCAAATATGGAGGTGTAAAGATTATACCTATGTGGAGGTAACGTATAACAGTCGTGAATGAACAGTGTGATAAATACTCCTAGTACCAATAGCATGACTAGTCTTAGTAATAAACGGGGTTAATCACAATAAGGTACCAAAAGCCTTACTGGTCTTCATAATAAACGGGGTTAATCATAAGGTACCAATAGTCTGTCACAGGTATTAAAACAATAATGTTTAGTAGAAGCAGAATTTACCAGTACACTTTTTTTTAATTGACAGTAATACTATGTAGCATTATCATCTAGTTTCTTTTTATTGAATTTCTATATTTTAAACTGCTTGGAACTGCTTTCCGCGTCTTGGATCAAACCTGATTAACTTTCATTCCCAAGAGCTACATATAACCCCTCACATCATTTACACTTCACCATGGATATAATAATGATAATCGTTAAACATTATTTCATTCTATTTATAAGAGTATGTACAGGGAGAGGTGCATGTTGCTGAATCTATGTACACTTGAGTCTACTTCAGTCCTTATTTTCAGGATTAAGTGTTGTTTGTGTTTGAGTTCAAGTGAATTTCATCCTTTATGAGTTGTGGTTCATAAGCTTTAATCTTAGAAAACTAACATTGTAGTTGTGTATGAATGACATTAGTACAACCATTGCAACATGTGACGAGTGTGACATTGACCTTTGACCTTTAGTCTTGAAGGGGTCTGACGCGTCATGTGGATGCATCAAGCGTATCCTGGACGGACAGACGGATAAAGGAACTCAACTTGGCGAGGCGTGTGTGCGCGCGTGCGCGCTCGAGTCGTGGATAAATAGCGGGTCGGGTTGAGCTGGTGGAGGGTCTGGCCAGAGCTGTTATCGGATAGCCGCTGTACCTGTGCTCTATCAACAAGATACAATCATTTAAACCCAAACTGTCAGTGCAGTGTGTCTAGTGGTGGTGAGTGCACTGGCGCCTCCTGTGTTTCGGAGTAGTTTCTCTCTCTCTCTCTCTCTCTCTCTCTCTCTCTCTCTCTCTCTCTCTCTCTCTCTCTCTCTCTCTCTCTCTCTCTCTCTCTCTCTCTCTCTCTCTCTCTCTCCATCCTTCGTGTCTAATTCGTTGCTCTAATCTCCACTTGTTGTCCAAGGTTTCATGCTCCATCTCATAAGTGTATTGCTTCAATTGTTGCCGCCTAGTGGCGGTAGATTGAGAGATTTCCACCTAGTGTTGATAGTGAAGAGATCTGCCGCCTTGTGTTGATGGATTGGAGATCTGCTGTTTGTGATGGTAGATTGAAGAGATCTGCCTCATAGTAGATGTAGAGATACGCTGCCTAGTGGTAGATATGCTGCCTAGTGGCGCTAGGTTGTATTTTGCCGCCTAGTCAGCCTGGGCTGCGAGACGTCAGTATTGCAACGAGGAGCTGGAGATGCTATTACTTGGGATTTACTCTCAGGATGGCCTATCCCATACACACGGTAAATGGATTTTTTTATGAAGATGTTTCAGTCATCACGAAGTGGAACAAAGATTATAAATAGTAGAAACAAGGGGAACTACATTATATATCTAAGAATTCGAACTTGTATCACTACGAAAATATTGCGGATTTATTTTTCCAACAACTTTCTGACATTTTTTAAAGCTACATTATATACCTAAGAGTATATACTTGCACTAGCCTCGCGACAACCAGTCTGAAGAGTAGAGAGGGAGAGAGGGGGATGGATGAGGAGTGATGGGGGACGGCGCGTCAGAACAGAGACACTAGCGATTAATCTTCAGTAATCAGGTTAGTCGTTCTACCCTTCTTCCTACCCTCCCAACCTCCCTACCCTCACTCTTCCCTTTCTTATTCCCTTTCACCCTCCATCTCTTTTATTCCTTCTCATCCTTTCGTCTTTCTGATATTGCTCAAGAATTAGTATATTTACCAACAAGATAAATCAGTAGCGATACATGCAGTCGCGTGAAGAGGCTAAAGGAACTGAATTTGCCAACTAGACAAGACATGATTATGACATACAGGATACTTAAGGGAAATTGAGTAGATGGGGACAATCTGAAATGTGAGTAACAATTAGAAGAGGAAATAGATGGAAGCTAAAAAAAAAACGCACACAGCTCACCGAGATATTGGGAATTGTTTAGTTTTAATGCAGTGAAATGAACGATGTGGAGTGCAAGGCAAGCGCCATACAGTTTTAAAAGTACAATAAGCCTGTAACTTGTTTTTCCTCTCCTGATTATGATAAGAAATCTTCTTTATCGAGTGTCTCAATCTTTATTGATCTTTCATTTGGATATCATGACTACTCATTGTTCTCCTGTATACCAGCAAAGACATTTTCATTATTTTCAATCTTCCTGCGTAACTCACGGAGTCACTTTGTAACATGTTTTGAGATTATTATATTTACATATATTTGTACATGGATGTTTCAGTTTTGGTGTAACATGTTACGAAGCCTATTTTTAATCGTTATTTCAACAGTTACTTTGTTTCATCATGTATTGTTTCCTAATATCCTGGCTTGGTGATCGTTTTGTGTTACTGGGAAGTGCACACGCGTACGTGCGTGTATATCCTAGTAAATTACTTAAAAAAATGGATAGGATACGGCTAAATATGCGAGGTTTGGGCAAGGAGAAAATGACAGCATTTGGACAGAGATAATTCTGACAGTTTGTCCCGAGGATTTTTAGTAAGATATTATTGATCAGGATTAAAATGTATATATATTTCGTCTTTGCTAAACACTTATGTGTAGATTGTGCTGCTTGCTTTGTTTTAGAATTAAAAATAAATTTTCTAATAGATAACGAAGATTTTTATGTCTTTTTTCTTTGGTTTTAGTTTAGTGTTTGTCAAAAAAATATTGAGTGGCCATATTTTTAATATCCAAGTTTTATTTCTCTGTTCCCATATCAAAATTTTGTTTTTCTCTCTTGTGATGAAAACAAAATTATGATTTTCAGTAATATTAAATAAATGTTACAATTATTTGTTAATGTCATTGCTTTATTTTGTTTTGTGAGTTCATTCGTTTTTTATATGTATTTTCCATTTTATTTAATTTTCTCTTAAATATTTTTTATTTCCTTAAAAACATGAATTCTGAGTATTTTTTGACATCAATAATTTTACTTCTACCTTTTCTAGTTCTTTCTTTTATGTCTGTGTTTATCTCTTACGGAAAAAATCAGTTTGTTTCCAACTTGTTGAGGAATGTCAAGATTGAATAAAAGTAAAGGTATTGTGCTTTGTTTTGTTATTTAAAAGTAAAGGTATCTATCTTATATTTGAAAGTAAGGTATCTTTTTTTTTTTTTTTTTTGAGAGTAAGGCATCTATCGTATTTTTTGAAAGCAAAGTATCTGTCTTATTTTTGAAAGTAAGGCATCTATCTTATTTGTGAAAGTAAGGTATGTATCTTATTTTTAAAGGTAAGAAACTACTAGTGTACTAAATATGCTTGGAGCAAATAAAAGAATGACTGTGAATAATATATACTAGGATATTTTCTTGGAACACTAGTGCCTACGTTTAGTCATATGATCTTGTGCTACTGTCTGTAAGATCTTGTGCTACTGTCTGTAAGATCTTGTGCTACCGTCTGTAAGATCTTGTGCTACTGTCTGTAAGATCTTGTGCTACTGTCTGTAAGATCTTGTGCTACTGTCTGTAAGATCTTGTGCTACTGTCTGTAAGATCTTGTGCTACTGTCTGTAAGATCTTGTGCTACTGTCTGTAAGATCTTGTGCTACCGTCTGTAAGATCTTGTGCTACCGTCTTTAAGATCTTGTGCTACTGTCTGAAAGATCTTGTGCTACTGTCTGAAAGAACTTGTGCTACTGTCTGTAAGATCTTGTGCTACTGTCTGTAAGATCTTGTGCTACTGTAAGATCTTGTGCTACTGTCTGTAAGATCTTGTGCTACTGTCTGTAAGATCTTGTGCCACCGTCTGTAAGATCTTGTGCTACTGTCTGTAAGATCTTGTGCTACCGTCTGTAAGATCTTGTGCTACTGTCTGTAAGATCTTGTGCTACTGTCTGAAAGATCTTGTGCTACTGTCTGTAAGATCTTGTGCTACTGTCTGTAAGATCTTGTGCTACTGTCTGAAAGATCTTGTGCTACTGTCTGTAAGATCTTGTGCTACTGTCTGAAAGAACTTGTGCTACCGTCTGTAAGATCTTGTGCTACTGTCTGTAAGATCTTGTGCTACTGTCTGTAAGATCTTGTGCTACTGTCTGAAAGAACTTGTGCTACGGTCTGTAAGATCTTGTGCTACTGTCTGTAAGATCTTGTGCTACTGTCTGTAAGATCTTGTGCTACTGTCTGTAAGATCTTGTGCTACCGTCTGTAAGATCTTGTGCTACTATCTGTAAGATCTTGTGCTACTGTCTGTAAGATCTTGTGCTACTGTCTGTAAGATCTTGTGCTACTATCTGTAAGATCTTGTGCTACCGTCTGTAAGATCTTGTGCTACTATCTGTAAGATCTTGTGCTACTATCTGTAAGATCTTGTGCTACTATCTCCTGGTTTAATTAATAATAAAGTCAAATTTGGTGCAGTGCTCAGTTACAAGCGTCAGGATTTTTATGACAAAAAAAAAAATTGAAGGTAAAAAAAAAACGATCGCTGTACGTTATTTTGTTTTTAAAGCGATTTATTTGTATTTTGTATGTTTACTAGAAAAGTTTTAGCGTAGTTATATATATATATATATATATATATATATATATATATATATATATATATATATATATATATATATATATATATATGTGTGTGTGTGTGTGTGTGTGTGTGTGTATTTACGTGTTTTATTAAATTTAACATATACTTCAGACAAAAATATTCTTTCTCTACTGGAAAAACATTTAAATTGTCTATAATTTGATGTACAAAAAATATAACGATATATTGCGTGCTTACGAGAAAATTAACGGATAATTTTTTCTCCTTGAAAAACTTGTCTTATCCCTCCCCCATTCTCTCTCTCTCTCTCTCTCTCTCTCTCTCTCTCTCTCTCTCTCACCAACTTGAGCGGTATCAGCGCGTCACAGACCTAGCGTAATATGACTGGGATTAATCTTCTATAATCAAGTTTGATCCCCTCTCCCCGTCTCTATACAGTTTCTCATCTCCCCTCGTTCCCCTATATACTGTTTCTAATCTCCCCTCGTCTCTTCTATACTGTTTCTCATGTTTGCGCATCCTCTCTAACTTACTTTCACATGTCCCCTCGTCTTTATACTGTGTCTCATCTAATGTCTTCTCTATCATTCTGTTTCCTCCTCTCCATCCTTTCTTTTTACCATCTCTCCTGTCTACATACTCAACTATCCTCCACTCTCTCTTCGTCATATCTTTCTTTCTTCTCCTTTCCCTATTTTTTCCTCGCCATCGTATTTATACTCGGTTTTCCCAATCTCTCCCTGCTCTCTCTTGTGCCTCCCTCCCACATCTTTCTCTCTCTCTCCCCGCATTCACAATCTTTCTCGCCTTATTAAAACTTTCCCTTGACTTTCTCTTCCATTTCCTCTTTCATTTTCTCTTCCCATTCACTGTCTGTTCCTTGTCTTTAACTTTTTCTTCCCTCTTATTCTACTCCTTTTCTCTGTCTCGTCATTGAGGTCTTCACGGTGAAGAAAAAACGACTCGCTCTTTGTAATTTTTTTTTACACCAATCAGTTTTACAGGCTAAGAGCTGTTATCGTACCTCAGCTCATTTCAAAGCCTTATTTCAAAGATATACTACCCCCCCCCCTATATGAGACCCACGACAGTCGACTAACACCCAGGTACCTACTTACTGCTAGGTAAACAAGGGCGGCAGGTGTAAGGAAACATGCCCAACGTTTTCACCTTTGCCGGGGAGGTTTATGAAGTCATGATTTGAGAGTGATACACGCAGAGAAACGATGTTGTGCAACGTTTCTTCTCATCAAGATTTTGGCGCTCTTTCTCACACGCACCAATCCACGAATTTTCAATAAACTAGACGGATTTTCGGTGTACTGGATTACTAAATGAAGTGCTAAACCCCAGTGGATCATTCAGCACAAAGAGTGCGTGAGGGCCTTATCCTTCGTCCGGTAATCTCCAAATTCAAAAGTTTCTCTGCCAGACTTTCTGGTCGGTCCGTACCAGAGCGTTTACCAAATGACGTGATGAAGGGTCCAGCACGGAGCGACAGAAACTGTTCCATCTATCATCGTAAGTAGCAAATTTAGGTTGAACGGGTATATGAGCTGGTGTGAGTTGAACTAGCCTAGTAAGGGCCAGCAGACCTGCTGCAGTGTTCCTTCATTCTTATAACACATGATAAATTAGACACATGTGCAACTCTTGGGTATCTTTATTAAGAAAACGTTTCGCCACACATTGGCTTCATCAGTCCATACACAGGAGAAACTTGAAGAACAGGAGGAGAATGAGGTAATTAGTCCCTCAACCTTGAATCGATGTGGTCAGTCCATCAATCTTGAATAGAATACGGCATATGATTGTTGTTGTTGTTAAAGATTCGCCGGTATTCTCCCGGCCCGGGCCTTTTCCAAGTGGTGGCCCGGCACTGGCTCCCTGTCTAGGGAGTGTCTGAGACCTAAGTCTTCCATGGGAGGAGGCACAAGTACCCCTTCGTCTTGTGAGCTACATGCTCGGGCTCAGGCACCAACCCTGCTCTAGAAGGGCTGGGCATGGTGTCGATCTTACCCCTCATCTTCGGGACCAACTGTCCCCAGGCCTAGCCATATTCCCCGCCCTCACGGGGCTCGTGGGGAGAAGCTAGGCCTCTCTGGTCTGCCATCCCCGCCCCAAGGGGGCTAATGGGAATGACAGTCTTGTGAGCTGAAAGCTCTGGCTCAGGCACCTACCCTGCCCTAGAAGGGCTGGGCATGGTGTCCCCCTTATACGGCATATGAGCGGAGAAGCGGCTTATAAACCGTAGGCAGGAGAGGTGCAGCAGTTGTAGGTGATGTCACATTTGCCTACTTAAGCCTAGCCTCACATCGTGAGGCTAGGCTTAAGCCTGCCAAATCAATCAGGCTATGATGCCTATGTGGGCCAGCGGGCCGCCAGCAGCAACACCTGGTAGACCAGGTAAACACCAGACAAACCTGGCAAAGGGCAGGGCTGCGGGAATAGGAAAACTCTCGAAACTAATCAGAGGTAAAGGTACATTGTATTCTGAGGTTCCAGTTTCTTACCCGCGGTCAAGGATCCGTCTTGACAATTATTGTAGTATATTATGATCCCCTGCGTGATATTTGGGACGGGTAAAAAAAAAAAAAGTTATGCTACGGGAGCTTCGTTGATATTCCAGCCATACCTGTCACCCGTCCAGGAGGGACGCTGACCTGTCTAGAATATTTCATGATGTGTCGACAGGAAGGACAAGCGTAGCAGTAGAGGCTTTGTAATTCATCAATGTTTCTCATAACCCCACCATCCTCATCCTATACAGGAAGTGTGTGTATTTAGGGGAGAAGGCTAGTTGTGCTTTGTGTAGCGTGTGTGCATTAATTACGTGGTTGCAGGGGACCGATTCACAGCTCCTGGCCCCGCCTCTTCGCTGGGTGTGTGTGTGTGTGTGTGTGTGTAGGTCAGGTCTCCGCCACTGGCCCAACCTTATATTAAGGACTGGCCCAGTTGGTTCCTAGTTCCTGTCATACCTACTCTTGAACCTGTGGAGTATTCAGTCAGTTCTTACTCTGTAGAGAAGAGCTACGTTCGTGGGTATTATTATTTATGTGAAGAGCTAAACCTGAATTCTGGAGTTTAAAATTATTTTTTGAAGCACGAGATTGGTATCGTCCTGCGAGGTATTGAGGATAGTCATGGTTCAGTGGTTGTGCTACCACCAAGTCTGCCACCGCTACAACACCAGCCGTCCTTGTATTACTAACGCATCGTCTATAACGTATTAAGCGACTCTTGGCGTATTCCGTTTTTATTATTTAATTATCAGCGGATTATATAGATTTCAAATTAAGTAAAAAACTAAAAGCAATCAAAAATAAATAGTATATAATTTTATTTTCAGTTTAAGTCGCCCAGAAATTAACGTACGGTGTAGTTGAAAGAGTTTGAGCCCAGGACACGACACAGCAGCTGTGTTCTCTCGTCTTAGGCTACAGCAAAGAAGACGTGCCTTCGACAACTGTAACTTGAACCACGATATTGTTCTTCCTACTGTATGATAGTTTAATATCAGTTGATGGCGTTTAAAGCCTATCGACTACATGATGGTCATTAAAGCTCCATGTATCTTGTTCACCACTAGTCGAAAATACTTTAATCCCTAAAATGGGGATTCCAGTAAACTTGCAGCGTCATTACACAAACAGATATAACCCTCTCCGCCTTGTGATAGTTTTAAGTGGCCATTTTTTCTTTATGTCTTTGATGGATTCAAGAAATGGTCGCCCCCGCGCCCTGCTCTCAGACCAGCTCTTCCAGTTTGTAAAAGAAATATTATGGGAATAAAAACTCTAAAGAAACTCGAGAAAAGAAGATCAATAGTTACTGAATATAAATAGAAGTTTGTTTACGAAACAGAAATACAAGACCAGCAATCCTGTCAGAGTGCAAAACGTTTAATAGACTTCCGCATCACACTCAGATGAGAGGACGGTATTACCTTCCAATGACTGTTACAATTGTTTTAGTTTCATCTTGAAGTCGTCACTTTAAATTATTGATTTTTGTGTTTTGTAATTTCCTTGACCACTAGAATGATTTAAATAAAAATAAGGGTTTAGTGTTCCCCCAGGAATGTTATGTAGCACTCAGGAGAGTACTAGTGATTGACATTATTTATATGAGCCAGGTACACGGGATTATAAATGATCCTTTAGCTGCTCTCTCTCTCTCTCTCTCTCTGCCCTTCTCTTCATTCCTCCCCTTCCTCCCTCCATCCCCAGTGTCCCTTCCGCTAACCATTCGTTTCTCTCCCTTTTTCTCATCCCCTCTTCTTCCCTTCTCCCGCGTTCCTAAAACCTCCCTCGTTTCTCCTTCCCTCCACCTCCTTCATTTCCCCCCCACCTCCCTAGATTCTCCTTCCTCACCTCCCTCATTTCTCCTTCCCCCCACTTCCCTCTTTACCCTCCACTGTGTAAATATCACATAGAATAGGGTAGCAGCACACTGCCGATTTGTCCAATTTCCTTATATAAATAATCGTTTTTCCTTCTCCCTGGGTCCTCCTCAGGCCTCCTCTCCCCACAGTGCACGCTGTGCAGGGAACTGCCCACCTGGGACAAACATTGCGTTACCCGCCGCTTTATTCCTGATTAAAGTGTGTGTGTATACTCGCCTATTTGTAGTTGCAGGGGTCGATTTATGGCTCCTGGCCCTGACTTTTCGATAGTCGCTACTAGGTCCACTCTCTTCCTGCTCCAAGAGCCTTAGCGTAGCTTTTCTTGTGTGTGTGTGATCTCACAGATTTGTATTTGCGAGGGTGGAAAGTTTACTCCTGGCCTTGCTTTCTAAAGAGTATTTTGATGGGCATTTCTGATATCGGTCTTTGGCCTTACCGTATCTGTTTCTGAATCTGTGTATCCTACAGTTTGTTTATTCACGCACCTTTCTTCCCTATAGTGTCCCTATAGCAGGTGACGCTCAGTCATCAAAAATCAACGGACATGACCCTACCAAACTCACCTGACTTCTTTACCCTACATATTCTGTGTTTCTGTTCGCTTTTCAGTGTACGAACTTCTCCTGTTTAAGCGCTGCATTGGTGCCTTCCACAGTTTATCATAACAATACTTGTATCGGTAACGTGACTCATGAAGTCGTAAGAACACGATTGGAAACAAACGATGGAACGGCTAGGGTTCAAACCCCACCCTTTTACGTGGATTGTACCGGTAGGCCGTTTCTGGAACACGACATAGTTTCTTAACGAAAATAACCACCATCGGGTAACTATGCCAATGCCTAACAGGGGATGGTAGCTGGACCTGCGAGTGGGATGCATGCGGCCAGCCACCCCATTGCGGGTGTACTGCGAGCAGGGCTGGTGTGCAGAGACAGTAATGCGGACAGATCACTGGCGCCCCTAGACTAATGCACCAGTAATGGTCGACGTAATGTGATTGTAGCAGCACTCGTCCCCTCACCACTGCCAGCCGAGGGGACATACAACAGAAAGGGGACTCTACAACGAGGAGCAACTGCTGGAAGAAATGTAAGAGGCAGTGGTCTGGAAAAGGATGGGAAGTAGGGTTGGGCAGAGGGTGAAGGGGAAAGGGATTAAAGGGAGAGTAAAAACGGGCGAAATGTTCTTGGCTTGAGATAAACTAGTTGTAATGATAATTTAAAGCACACGTTTCTGAGGTCCTCTGTAGCATACCACGTTCTTTGGTCAACAGTAATTGCTCTCCTGTAGTGTGTGTAATTATGTTATATATCACTCGGATTCTTTGCTACAACATTCTGCCTCTCCATTCTCTGGCTCAGCATGACTATTACCCCCTCCCACTCCACTTCTTTTCGCCCTATCTCCCTATTCTTTTCACTCTCATCCCTATTCGTCCCTCCCTCTATTATTTTCACCCTCGCTTCTCTCTCCTTCTCACTCCTCCCCATTCATAGTGAGTGATACACTTTTTCTCGTCAATCCCTGGATAAATAGCATGAGTCTTCCTCATCTCACTCCTCTGACACAGCAGCGTGATTCTCATTCCTACCTTCCTCACCCCTCCCTACCTGAGGTGCGTCACATCCCTCCCTTTAGTGGCTGAAGTGCGTTGCTCCTCTTCCCTCCCTGCTCGGGGTGCGTTAGTCCCTTCCCTCCTCGCACTTAATTGCTGAGCCTAGTATGCCCTTCCCTCTTAGGGAAGGAAGGGGTGAACACAGACCCCTCTGTGGCCTTGGGCCACGTTAGCAATCTGGTAATAGGTGGACACCCAGTGCTGAAACAAAGCTCAGCAAGATTAGAAAGGTGTAGACAAATAAACAAAGAGGGAAGGCGAGGAAGAACAAAAAAAAACGATTAAGGTCGAATTTGAGATTATACGAGAAAAAGCCGAAACAACAGAAGTAGAAACAGTAGCAACAACAAGTAAAAGCAACAGTAGCAGCAGCAACAACAGAAGCAGAATCAGCAGCAGCTGCAGCAACAACATAAGCAGAAACAGCAGCAGCTGCAGCAACAACATAAGCAGAAACAGCAGCAGCTGCAGCAACAACAGAAGCAGAAACAACAGCTGCTGCAGCAACAACAGAAGTAGAAACAGCAACTGCAACAGCAGCAGCTGTGGTATGTGTAATGTGAGATGTTCGTCAGTGTTTTAGAGAGCACAGGTTATTTTATTGTAGCACAAATAGAGATTAAAATGGGGAGGGGGGGGTGGACGCAGATACATGCTAACACTTTTCCAGTAAATTTTTTAAGTGTCAAACTTTTGTACTAATAGAAATCCCTGTTAGTTGATTTTTGTCAAGTTCCATCCCATCGTATGTGATTTTTTTGTTCTGTGGTCAAAATCAGCAACTCTATATTGTATTTTAAAGAAAAGCTCACAATACCGTGACTGGACCAATACAAAAATAACCCGCACATAGAGAAGCTTACCACGACGTTTCGGTCCGACTTGGACCATTTACAAATCACACTAACACACAATACTTGTATATTGTATTTTATATTGATTTACTCAGTGTTGTCAGGTCGATTTCCCTTAACCTCTCCTCGTAGGACATACCCCTTAGTTCCGGGACTAGTCTTGTTGAAAGCCTTTGCACTTTCTTTAGTTTCCTTATTGCTTGGCTAGGTATGGGTTCCAAACTGGTGCTGCATACTCGGAATGCTGTTCTTAGGTTTGCTAGGCGCCCGTATGCTGCAGCAGTTATTTGGTTGATGTGCGCCTCAGGAGATGTGCCTGGTGTTTTACTCACCCCAAGATCTTTTACCTTGAGTGAGGTTTGTAGTCTCTGGCCCCCTAGACTGTACTCCGTCTGGGGTCTTCTTTGCCCTTCCCCTATTAGTGCAATTGGTGGGGTTGAACTCCAGGAGCCAGTTGTTGGACCAGGCCTGCAGCCTGTCCAGATCTCTGTAGTTCTTCTTGGTCCTCGCCCGATTGGATTCTTCTCATCAACTTCAGATCATCGGCAAACAGGGACACTTCGGAGTCTATTCCTTCCGTCATGTCATTCACAAATACCAGAAACAGTACCGGTCCTAGGACTGACCTCTGTGGAACCCCGCTCGTCACAGGCGCCCACTCTGACACCCCGCCACGTACCATGACTCGCTGGTCTTCCTGACAGGTATTCCGTGTGTGTGTATGTGTATGTGTGTGTGTGTGTGTGTGTGTGGGTGTGTGTGCGTACGCGCGCGAGCGAGCGAGCGTGTAGTCTGGTGGTCCATTTACCAGATAAGGTTGGAGGTGGTTGGTCACGGCTCCCCCTCTTGATAACGTAATGTAAACACAAACACACTCACCTCCCCAGATACGCTGGTGGTGTTTGTGGGGAGAGACTCAGTGGTGGTGGGAAGAGGGGGAGTTGCCTAAATGCTCTCTCCTCCCCGAGGCACAAGCTACTTTTTGTCAGTTCTCATCCTACTAAATATATATTAGATAAGTTTACAATAATTTAATAATAAACAAACACAATGAAATATAATTTTTTCGTTAGGTTCAGAATGATTTTTGCGAAATTATTGCATACACAAATTTTTACTTGCTTTATTCGGCAAGAAGAGCGTTTCTGTTTAAGCCAAAATCGCAAGTTTTACCTATTCTGTACGACACACACACACACACACACACACACACACACACACACACACACACACACACACACACACACACACACATATATATTGTATATATAAACAAACGTACTTGTGACTTACACCTGTATGCCTCTAACTTGGTTCTAGGTTTCTGGTCCTACTCTCATCCCGGCCTCAGGTCAGGCTTCTGTTGACTGCATGGTCAACCAAGCTGTTTGTTCTAGCGGATCGTAAGCCCACATTTGTCACAACCCAGCTGATCAGGAATTTGTAGGTGATGGCGGTGCAGAGTTCTCTTTAAACCTTTTACATTTGTTCCAGCAGTATTTCTGTTTTGTGTTGGTAGCAGCAGGTTGAAGAGTCTTGGGTCACGGAGGTTTACACTGTCTTCTTTTATTGCACTTATGTACCCTGCTTTTCATTGGATATATTTTACAGTTACTGTCGTATCTTTCACTCCAGTAAGCTCGTTAGGGTAGTGTGCAGGTTGGGACAGACCCCCAAGTATCTAATTATTCTCGCCAGAGAGAGAACAATTTAAGTGCTTTGAGGCGTTCCCAGTAGTTTAGATGTTTTATTCATTCTGTGTGGGATGTGAACGACCTTTGCACAGAGGACTGGAGTTTCTTACATATTTACATTGTAAATTTTTCACAGGATGCAACCCAAAGCAGTCCATTAACAATCGGTATATAATTTTACAGCTAGGGGAGCAGCAGGAGCAGGTGAAGACTGCCCACTGCCCACACACTTTCTCAGGCACGTCAGACTACTGGTTACCATACACTAATCAAACTCCACGGAGATATCAGTTCACATTTCACTCACAGTCCTCTCTCTTATGTACTGTGTACTTACGCCAGCCCTCGCTTATGTACTGCCTTAATTTGTGACCATAGTTACATTGCACTTTTAGAAGCTGTTTTCCGAAAGTATATAAAGTGAAGTTTAAATTTTTGTTAGAACGCGTTATTAGGAAACTTCGTATGGTGGGGAGGAGAGTGGAGCCGGGTGGGGGAAAGCGTGGGGAAGCAGGGTGGAGTGGGGAAAGATGTGGGGAAAGATGTGGGGAAGCAGGGTGGAGTGGGGAAAGGCGTGGGGAAGCAGGGTGGAGTGGGGAAAGATGTGGGGAAGCAGGGTGGAGTGGGGAAAGATGTGGGGAAGCAGGGTGGAGTGGGGAAAGATGTGGGGAAGCAGGGTGGAGTGGGGAAAGACGAGGAATCAGGGTGGAGTGGGGAAAGACGTGAGGAAGCAGGGTGGAGTGGGGAAAGGCGTGGGGAAGCAGGGTGGAGTGGGGAAAGACGTGAGGAAGCAGGGTGGAGTGGGGAAAGACGTGGGAAATTGAAGCAAGATGGGTATAAAATATCTGTGACCGGTTTCAAGGATTCTTGTTCCCTTGCAACCCGGCATGAGACCACGCCTATATAGCCATCACAACCCTGTTGATCACACACTTGTAAAAGGTAGTAATCCAGTGATATCTTCTGGTAGCATGTTGAACAGTCGTGGACTCCTGATGTTGACACAGTGAAGAAAGGACGCAGGTTCAGATCAATGTTTGAAACACTTTCACAATTAAAACTTGCTATGCAATTCATTATTTCGTTAGTGTCGACAGTACGCCTTTGTGAACATTGTTCCCTAATTTTTATTCTACACTGCTCACGCTCAAGCATCCTCCACGTATATATTATCAGCTCTGTAATGTATACAGAGAGTATACTTCAAGTGCTTTGGGGCGTTCCCAGTAATTTGGATATTTGATTATATGTGAGCAGTAATTAACCTCTGTACATTTTGTAGCACTACCGTCTTCCATGCCTTGAAAGGGGTTGTGAGAGCGGGTCAGGGCAGGGTCAGGTGAGGCAGGGCAGAGTCAGGTGAGGCAGGGCAGGGCAGGGTCAGGTGAAGCAAGAGGCGCTGCTGGATGCTAGTAAACAATTAGTTGAAGTAGTGGTGAGTAGTAGCCCGCCGCCCCTCACACCATATTGTTGTTACATGTCCCCGCGGGGTGATGAACAGAGCTTCCCCTCTCAACCCTCCCTTCCCCACACACTCCACCACCCCTCCATCCCTACACTCGCACCCCATCACCACTCTTCACGCACCCCTCTGTCTTGCACTTTATCTCCAGTCGCGCCACTCCTGTGTTGAAGTGTAGGAAAGTTTCCTACTACAATCCATCACTACAACCCACTACAACCCTTCAGAACAACACCGTAACCCATAGAACCCACCACAACCCTTGACAACCCACTACAAACCCTTGACAACGTACCATAATCCTTCACAACCCACCACAAACCCCTTAACCCACCACACACCCTTCACAACCCACTACAAACCCTTCATAACCCACTACAAACCCTTTACAACGCTCCACAGCCCTTTACATTGAACCACAACCCTTCACAACCCACCACAACCCTTCACAGCCCTTCATAACCCTTCACAACCCACCACAACCCTTCACAGCCCTTCATAACCCTTCACAACCCACCACATCCCTTCACATCCCTTCATAACCCTTCACAACCCACCACAATATAATTTTGTCTCTCACACCAACAACCATTCTGAACTCTGTTTTAAATGGCACCATTCTCACTTGTCAACTTATTTTTCGAGTAATGGGGTCGGTAAATCTGTGAGGGCGAGCAACGAGGCGTGTTATTGCTGCCATGATGCGCCGCTACCAGCTGCAGGGGTAGTGGGGGAGGGGGGAAGAAATCGGTCGGTGGAGGAGGGCGGCAGCACAAACAGCCTGGTTGACCAGGCAGTCAACAAAGAAGCCTATCCTGAAGCTGTCAGGATGCTCCCTTGACACCTGTGTCATACTTGTCACAGGTATCACGGTGACAGATATATCACAGGTGTTTCCTGGGAAATGGGTTTAATATGGGGGCATAGGATCTTGAGAGAGGGGGGAATGTTAGTATCTAGGAGGAAGAGGGTGTGGGAGACATGAAAAGGGAAAGGGGAGGAAGGTATTTTAAACAGGGAGTACTGGCTAAGGCAGATCTTCATATGTTGGAGAGGACAGTAGTAGTTTAAGGGCGAAGAGGACAAGTAGTTGTGGAGGAGGATGTTAGTTGTGCAGGGAAGCAGTAGATTACGTGGGATAACTGGTGGACGAGGGGAAGGAGGGGGTTGTTTCAGAGGGAGGGAAGTAACGAGGGTGAGCAGGCAGGGAACATAAAGGATTTAGAGATCAAACACTCCTGAGAAGAATTACAGTTATGGGAAGAACGGCAGTAGACGTTGTGATGTTCATAGGGGTTTGATAGTGATGGTAGTGAGGGTGATGGTGATGCCTGTGACCGGTTTTGAGAGTTGGTTTACCTTGTTGGTGCTTGATGCAGCGGACTAACACAGTCCTCATAACTCTGCTGATCCAGCAGATCAGCACGGTCCTCACAATTCTGCTGATTCAGCAGACCAGCACTTGCGTGATATGTGCTGGTTACGTGCCCCTTTGAACCCTCCTCAGCAGTCACTGTTTACACTCATCACTGCTGCTCACGTGGGTGATGAACCGTACACGTGGTGTAACTCTGTGCCTGAGTAACCGCTAATATGTGCAGTAAGATTGATAGCAGAGAGACGCATATGCAACACTTTGGTCTCGTTTTTGCAGTTATGAAGATACCCACGTCTTGCACATGTCTCATTCATCAACTTGTCGGTATTTTATACCATTAGTAATAGGAAGTAGGAAGATTGCTTGTTGTAGGGAACTTTCTACAACCATTTTCCTGCTTAGTTATTCTACGTGCAGCAAGAGTGAACGATAGTTTCTTTTAGTTTGACTCTCATTGCCCTAATGTCATTTTGCTGTAGGAGTTGCTTTCTCGAAATGTTTGTGAATATAGCTGAAGAACGACGGGTGACTGTAGAAGAATGTTTATGTGACTGTTACTGTGACTGCATCATGTGACAATAGTGTTGGCTACCAAACATACGACTATGATATATTTCACTGTCAGCCTTAACAGACTGACAAGCGACTGGAGAGTATCTGACAGGAACTACCTACAGTTAGTATTTTATTGCACAGTTTATTTTATTGCACAGTTAGTATTTTATTGTGACAACGTTTCGCACAGTGTTGATCTTTACCAAGTCATGGCTTACAAACATCTCGTGACGCTGTGTAATACACGAGAGGCTGACGTGTTTTGATGACTGAACCTAGAAAATTCCTAACTGGACACTGGTGATTTGTTTTTCCACTTAACTGTCTCAGTGAAGGGACATTCTACGACTTCCTTGAGGAAGGTGTGGAATGTCAGACGTATCCTTGAGGAAGTTATACAATGTTACAATTGACTTTTCATCTTATGGAGTACTACATCTAACAACACAACAACACTATAGTAGAGGCTTACAAGGATGGGAAAAGTCTCTAATACACACATGCATGCAGTGTGTACGCGTGGTTGTGAGTGCGACTTCACGTCCAATATGGCCGACAAGTTACCAGTGACGTCACATGCGAGCCTCTGATGTGACAGCTGCTGCTCCTGTAACAAAGTTCGTTTCTTACGCATTACCCAGCATCATGTCCTTGCGTTTCTTATCATTATTAGTATATTTATTTGGAAGCACTAAACCCGTAGGGTTTAGTTTACAGTAAACTATGGAAGCAAATGTTTAGCTAAAAGTGATTGCAGTCAATATAAAAAGCGCACGCGAGTTGCGTATGTGCGCAGGGACTCCCGTGCGCGCACTAAATGAGCATCAGGAGCGTACTGCTCCCCAGGGGATTACTGGATTTGTTAATGCAGGACCTGCCTACTGGGAGAGCTACTGTCTCCTTCTCTATCTTCTTCCTTCACTATTCCTCTGTCCTTCACCATCTTTCTCTTCCCTTCATCTTCCTCCTCCAGCATGTTTCTTCATCACCCTCACATTTTCATCATCATCAGCTGCCCTGGCTGCCTGGTCAGGCCGCCACCAGCGTGCCAGGCGGCACTGCTGCCTCTCTTCATCATCTGCTCTGCTGAACCGGAAACACAAAACACGTGCGGCGTACTTTTAGTGAGACGCTAAAATTCGCGATCACTGTATTCGATTTCTGTAACGTATTACCAAAATAAGATATAAGTCAGTTTTTCCATGTTGAGCCCCAGTGATATTTCAAGCGAAGTCGCACCATAACGGTAACACACACACGTGTTATGTATGCAGTATCTTCCAGTTTGGAACTAAGGCCATCTGTACGACCGATATCCTTATCTTTCCCTGTTTGACTTCAGAACATAAGGAGCACTGAAGTAGGCCTACTGGCCCATGCTAGGCTGGTCCAAATCACATCCGCTCAAGAAGGAAGGGGCAATGCAGAAGGCCTACTGGCCAAAGCCAGTCCCTCCGCCTTGAGTCGATGTGTTCAGTCTGTCAATCTTGAGACATTTTCTCAAGATTGATGGACTGAACTTATCCACTCAAGGCGGAGGGACTGATTACCTCAGACTCCTTAACATCTTCCACCATTCATCTCTGTACCAGACTGAGGAAGCCACTTGGTGGCGAAGCGTTTCCACAATAAAGATTCCCAAATGTTGCAAGTGTCTTAATTCTTGGAAATATAAACAAGAGAAAATATATAACGGGGTGATCCGTAACTCAAGCAGCGTCACTTGTGTCCAGATATCAACACCTGAAATATACTTTCGGTACTGGTATAAACCTTGGTAATAAATACCGACAAGTTGGTTTAGAAAGACACGTAAGCAAACACTATAACATATTTATTAGAAAACGTTTCAGTCCTGGGACCTTGATCAAGGTCCCAGGACTGAAACGTTTTCTAATAAATGTGTTATAGTGTTTGCTTACGTGTCTTTCTAAACCAACTTTCGGTACTCAACACCCCTGCGGGCTGGTCCCAGACCAGGTTTCTTGGTGGATGAAGCCCTGATCAACCAGGTTGTTACTGATGGCCACACGCAGTCTAACTTACGAATCAGAGCCCGACTGATCAGAAATTGATTTGAGGAACTTCCCAAATTCTCTCTTGAAGGTACCCAGGGGTCTGTTGGTAATCCCCCTTAATGTATGAAGAGAGGCTGTTGAAATGTCTTGGACCTTGTACACTTCTCTAATGTTCATGGTGTGTCTAAACATTGTCATCATTTTGAACAATAAGTCAAGTTTATATATATCAGAATTAAAATGTATAATTTAGTTATCTTATATGTGACGCTGGCTTCAGCTGTATTTATCTTTTCTTAGAGTTTTCGTTAATTTTAGTGTGAATCTTGGTGGTAGGATAACAGACCTTCCCATCTGTCCTGTCCTTTCTATCCATCCCTCCCCTCATTCCTCTCTTTCCCCCTTTCTTTATCCCTTCTTCTATTTCTTCCTCCGTTCGACCCACTCTATCCATCCTCCCCTCTCAACCACACTCCCTCCACACTTCACCTCCCCAACCCTCCCTGCCATCGACAAATTAACCCCCACCACCCACCCCGGCTCGGAAAACAGGACCAGGAATATATTGTATAGATTACGATACTATGGTTGGCAGTGATGGTGGAGTGTTGTGCTAGGGTGTGGGTAGGTGGGATGAGGCTGAGGTAAGGCTTTTTGTTCTTGTGTGCTTAGATCAAGTTGCAGCTCCTGATCCCCTTCTTAACATTCAAGTCTCTGATCCTTCGGGGATTTTTTTTTGTCTGGGTGAACTCTCGTATGTATCTTTCTCCTGAACTCTCACGGTAATGAATTACATAGTTACGTATCTGATTGTGTGTGTGTGTGTGTGTGTGTGTGTGTGTGTGTGTGTGTGTGTGTGTGTGTGTGTGTGTTCGTGTGTGTACGTGTGTGTACGTGTGTGTGTGTGTGTGTGTAGGTGTATGTGTACGTGTACGTACGTATATGCGCGTGCTTGGGGCGTCACAGAGATAGTACACGTTTTACCCTCCCTCCGTATATCATTGTCCTCGTCACTGTCTCCACTATCGCTATTATTCTTACCCTCATTGTCACCCTCACTTTCACAATCACTGTCATCACTTATAATAATTTGGTCTCGAAGGTACGGGTTTTTAGATATGGAAGATATAAGAACATAAGCAGTAGATTTAGACGAAAGGTACAAATAGTAGATTTATATTATCTAAGAATAATTTACATGACCTGAGGCTAGAAGTAGGTGATTGATATGACCATATGATAAAGGTTGTTGCTTTACATGAAAGGTAGAAACAGTGGAGTCAGATGTTCTTATCGTAGATGTTTATTTAAATGAATTAAGAAGCTCTCAGGTGGAGATGAAAATACACTGTGTTTCCTCCTTCACCTGGGTTTTCTCTGTCCATCGACAAGTGTCCGCTACACCTTGATGCTGCACCATAGTAGTTGTAGATGTACATAATATGTAGCTAACTGCCAATAAGGTAAAAAGCGAAGAAGGGTGGCAAAAAATGAAGAGATGGAGAGCCTAAAGTGAGGTTTAAGAGTGATGGTGGTGGTGGGCAGTAGAGTTGTACTCACGTGTGATGCTGCCTCACTCAAGACACCTCAGCCATATATAATCCATGTGAACTACATCGTCTGTTATGACGCTACCATGTAATCTTTTTTTTTTTTACCCCCTCTCTCCTGCCCTTACCATCAATATATCGATATAGTTCCAACTCGAATTGAAATTTAGCATTTATTTCACGTTGAAATAGAGGCTAAGGTCGTTTGTGTTGAAAGTGCGAGAGAGAGAGAGAGAGAGAGAGAGAGAGAGAGAGAGAGAGAGATGGTAGTGGGGAAGGCCGGGGTAAAATGTTTCTTGTGATGCGTGGGAATTATCAGC
This sequence comes from Cherax quadricarinatus, assembly GCF_038502225.1. NCBI lineage: Eukaryota > Metazoa > Arthropoda > Malacostraca > Decapoda > Parastacidae > Cherax > Cherax quadricarinatus. The sequence goes on along the minus strand of NC_091352.1, from coordinate 7,501,459 downwards.
TGTTTTTCAATCAGCTGTTTTCCAGGTGTGGGGATGGGTGGTTAGCATGACGGGGGAGGAGAGGCTGTGAGCCTGGTGGTGTATACAGAGAGTCGCGACAACTTTGCATGGTGGTGGCGGCTCATTCATTAGATTCCAGGAAGCCTTCTGGTATAGAGCAGGTATTAGGTGTAATATATATGTGCATGAATACGAGGAAGAATTAGCCAGTGGTGTTATTACATCATTATGATTACGTATAGATATCTCTCACTTTCTTTTGAAGTTGTTCCTCCCAATGTGATATATTTTGTAAGTGTCTGTCCTCTTTATTTCTATATCCCTGCATTCACAGGATTAAACTTTGGCAGCCATTTCGGAATTCTCAAAGTCTTTCCATCAGTTTATACTCTCCTTAGTTTTAGTATTTGTCCTTATTTTTTGTGTATGTAAATGATCTCCCAGGACGTTATTTACAATTACCATGAGCAATATTAATCTCAGAACTGACCTTTTAGAACCCCCCGCTGATTATGTTCACCTATTCTTTTTTATGCATTCCTTTATTCATCCTTTTATCTTTTCTTATTTTGTTATGCCTTTCTAACGTGTGTTGTGTGCCGACAGTGGAGGACGGAGTTAGTCACAGTAACATAAAACTTCCCCCTCCCTCCCTCTCTCCCATCTCACCTGAAGTTCCATTATAAGGCGGCCATAAATAGGGTGCAGCCATTAGGCAGAGACGTAATGGTCGTAGGTAATGAGGGCGCCCAGCCTCGCGTTGGGAGCGATCCATACTTCTCGCGGAGGGCACCGCCAGGGGGCAGCCTCCATGCTACATCTTACACCACAGTCTGTACCGTTATTTTTTTTTTTTTTTTTTTTTAAATTTCAGATGTTTAAACAAAAAATTAACTGACAAGTTGATGAATAACACACATGTGCAACATCTGAGCATTGCTGTTGCCAGCAGAATAGGTTTCTGTGGCTGAATACAGGCGAATATAACAAAACACTGGACAGTAATAGTAGTAGTTTTGAGGAGGTCTGTCTTTCACCCATGGTAGGTGTTGTATGTTTTTCACCCATGGTAGGTGTTGTATGTCTTTCAACCATGGTAGGTGTTGTATGTCTTTCAACCATGGTAGGTGTTGTATGTCTTCCAACCATGGTAGGTGTTGTATGTCTTTCAACCATGGTAGGTGTTGTATGTCTTCCAACCATGGTAGGTGTTGTATGTCTTTCAACCATGGTAGGTGTTGTATGTCTTTCACCCATGGTAGGTGTTGCATGTCTTTCACCCATGGTAGGTGTTGTATGTCTTTCAACCATGGTAGGTGTTGTATGTCTTTCAACCATGGTAGGTGTTGTATGTCTTTCAACCATGGTAGGTGTTGTATGTCTTTCAACCATGGTAGGTGTTGTATGTCTTTCAACCATGGTAGGTGTTGTATGTCTTTCAACCATGGTAGGTGTTGCATGTCTTTCAACCATGGTAGGTGTTGTATGTCTTTCAACCATGGTAGGTGTTGTATGTCTTTCAACCATGGTAGGTGTTGTATGTCTTTCAACCATGGTAGGTGTTGTATGTCTTTCACCCATGGTAGGTGTTGCATGTCTTTCAACCATGGTAGGTGTTGCATGTCTTTCAACCATGGTAGGTGTTGCATGTCTTTCAACCATGGTAGGTGTTGCATGTCTTTCAACCATGATAAGTGTTGCATGTCTTTCAACCATGGTAGGTGTTGTATGTCTTTCAACCATGGTAGGTGTTGCATGTCTTTCAACCATGGTAGGTGTTGCATGTCTTTCAACCATGGTAGGTGTTGTATGTCTTTCAACCATGGTAAGTGTTGCATGTCTTTCAACCATGGTAGGTGTTGTATGTCTTTCAACCATGGTAGGTGTTGCATGTCTTTCAACCATGGTAAGTGTTGCATGTCTTTCAACCATGGTAGGTGTTGCATGTCTTTCAACCATGGTAGGTGTTGCATGTCTTTCAACCATGGTAGGTGTTGCATGTCTTTCAACCATGGTAGGTGTTGTATGTCTTTCAACCATGGTAGGTGTTGTATGTCTTTCACCCATGGTAGGTGTTGCATGTCTCAACCATGGTAGGTGTTGTATGTCTTTCACCCATGGTAGGTGTTGCATGTCTTTCAACCATGGTAAGTGTTGCATGTCTTTCAACCATGGTAGGTGTTGTATGTCTTTCACCCATGGTAGGTGTTGTATGTCTTTCACCCATGGTAGGTGTTGTATGTCTTTCACCCATGGTAGGTGTTGTATGTCTTTCACCCATGGTAGGTGTTGCATGTCTTTCAACCATGGTAGGTGTTGCATGTCTTTCAACCATGGTAGGTGTTGCATGTCTTTCAACCATGGTAGGTGTTGTATGTCTTTCAACCATGGTAGGTGTTGTATGTCTTTCACCCATGGTAGGTGTTGCATGTCTTTCAACCATGGTAGGTGTTGTATGTCTTTCAACCATGGTAGGTGTTGTATATCCTTCAACCATGGTAGGTGTTTTATATCCTTCAACCATGGTAGGTGTTGTATGTCCTTCAACCATGGTAGGCGTTGTATGTCCTTCAACCATGGTAAGTGTTGTATGTCCTTCAACCATGGTAGGTGTTGCATGTCTTTCAACCATGGTAGGTGTTGTATGTCCTTCAACCATGGTAAGTGTTGTATGTCCTTCACCCATGGTAGGTGTTGCATGTCTTTCAACCATGGTAGGTGTTGTATGTCCTTCAACCATGGTAAGTGTTGTATGCCCTTCAACCATGGTAAGTGTTGTATGCCCTTCAACCATGGTAAGTGTTAATTGGCTTTGTAGCGTCCAATTTCCTAATTTTATTATATATTGTTTGCTGTATTATGCCTACTGTTGTACCACACAGGAATGAGTTATCAAGATGAAAAAAATAAATAAATAGGCTTTTAAAGCATTTCAAATCTACACCGTGTAATTTTGTGTAATTCCCTTCTTTTCTAAAACTTACAGTATTAAATATTAAGCTGAATTTTCATTTTTTTTTTCAATTCTATGTTACATGCTCTTTTTGGTAGGAGAATAACTTGTGAACGTTTCATTAAAATTAGTCAGTCAGTTTCTGTTACACAAGAGAACATCATCCCCACACCTCTCCTAACACCAGTCTCCAGACACTGGATTTTGTTAGGTTTTGTAGATCAAAACTCTACGGGAATCACCCGCCCTCCCAGTATCGCCTGGTGATCGTTACTGCACTGTTCTTTTGGTGTTTGAATTCGACTGTAGTCTCGTTTTACCATTAATGTATACGGAGTGACAATTACATTCGCACTTATTCATATGCCCATGTATACGTTTGCATCTGTTAATAACCACACGCACACATACATTTGCACATTCATACATAAATTCATGAATATGAACACATTCACTAGCATACATACTGGAGCCGAGACTCGACCACAGCAGCCACATGCACATGCTTACGCACACAATATGTATAGTGTTATATTTTTCCTCATTCCAATTTTATGATCGTCCTGCGTCATTCCTTGTGTGTGCACTGAGGTAGAGGGTGCTGGGCTTGCGGGATACTGGGATATCTTTCTTTGATCTCGCTGCCACCGACGCGCACATCCATGTCTTGTACGTACTTCTTTCTGTGTTAATGTTTACTGGAGTACCAGGCGATTTGTTTTAGACATAGAATTATTTTTTGTTTGTAAGACAGAAATGGGGACAGATTTGTGTTTCCAAAATATCTTAGGTAGTTGTATATTTATGTATGTATGTATGTTTACTTAGGAATGCCAAGGAAAGTAACATAATTCAGAAACAATAAAATATAAATTGATTAACTTCATTCCCATAAACTTAACACTGGATTATGAATGTGAATATGTAGATGAGAAAGAATATATTTCTGACGCATTTCTCTTGCCCGCTCTTTCGGTGCCGCCAAGTGACGTCATGAATGGGGCGGGTAATCGGGTTAGGTAACACCACTCGTTCTTGTTGCCTTTATCAGTGCCGTATTGACCCTTTACTACCCTTCCTGGGCGGAGAGGGGAGGAGGAAGTATACACATTAAATTACGGCGTTCTCTGCTTCTTGCTGATTACTGCCTCGAAATCCTCAGCTTGCAGATAGGTCATGACGAGCCTGACTAGTTGGAAGGAATGGAAGTTTTAGCAGTTATTTCAAGCTTTTCCCTTTTTATTAACACATCTAGTCTGTGTGAAATATGTAGAATATTTGGAAGGTAAGGGAGAGAGAAGGGAGAGAGGGGAGGATAGGATAGGAGTGCGTCATTGTTGGGTTCCCCCCCCCCTTCCACCATCCTCCCCTCCACTACTACCAATCGCTTTTCTTCTTAACTCAATTTGTTACAGTTCTGATTCCCCCATTAGACCCGGGTGCCGTCGCTTTGTGCGCTGACGCTCTCACTCCACCTTGTTTCATTATTTTCTTTAGTTTTCACGCATTTCTAAGACCCTTATATTCTTCAGGTTTTTTAAATTTTATTTATAAAAAAAATTATTTATATGTTGATTTTAATGTTACCGGTGATTTCTTTTAGTTGTTTCTCCTGTTTCATGGAACCTCTGCTTTTCTGTTTATATCGCAAGATTTTGAACTCCAGTTATTATATTTTGTAGTTCTCTAAACTGTTAATGTTGGAGTTTAGGACAATATCCGTGAAAATATAGATGGTAAACACTTAAAAGTTCTATGAAAAAATAATGTCTCCTAGATATTCCGTTTCTTCTGATTTGGAAATTTTTAGTCTTTTGTGTTTACGATGTTCATTATTATGCAATGTATTGATCATGTAGGATAAAAAGGTACAATACCGTGTCTGAGTTGGACCGAAACGTCGTCATAAGTTTCATTCTCCCATGTGCAGGTTGTGTATTGATCGTGTACTTGTACATAGTTGTTAATTAAGCCAGCTCGTTGTGTGAAGCCTCACCCGGTTTACCATACAAGCCTCGTATCAGAGTTAGATAATATTTTTAGTAATTAGTAATAATATTGCAAATATAATAATCCATAATAAAAATAACATTAATAGTTATAAAAATATTTGGTCTACCATTTATTTAAACCGAAAATAACTTTGAGTTACGCTAGGGTCTTGTACTCAAGGTTCAGCCAAAAACTACTGGGGACAAAATCCACCTTGGTAAAAATAAAACTCATACAAATCGGTCTTAATACAAAAAGGGACAAAAGCCACTCTGTAAAATAGTCATAATTAAAAATGCAAAATATGATACCTATTTATATCAGATTATCACGGGAGCAAACACAAGGACATGTTTATTACGAAGCGTTTCGGTCCTGGGACCTTGATCACCTTTAACATATAAGGGTCGAAAACAGCAGTATATATATAGGCTGGAAATGAGATTTATATCGACATGAGGTCAGATAGATAATGAGATCACGTGAATCTTGTGTTGTGAGGTGAGTTGGGCTTTGCCTGGTTTTGTATCACGTGTACCAGTGTTTGAAATTTTATAGCTTCCAGTATTATGTTCCACGGGATTGATGACGGCGATTAGTGAGGTTTCTTGGCACCATCGGCATCTGTGGCTTCATTTAGTGAGGACGAGTTGTGCCTCATTCCAACTCATCAAATGTTCCTTGGAGTTCCTTGGATGACACAGATGTTCTTTAAGTCGTCCCTGTTTCAGGCGTTTCGTTGTTCACTTAGGCGAACCGAAAGATTTCTGCCTGTTACCCATAAGTATTTCATGGATCAGAGTTCACAGGGGATGTTGTAGACGCCATCTTGCAGATTTATTAAACTCGATCAATACTAGACTCAGTGTATGAAACTTCTAGCTTCACTTTCACTAGATAGTTTCTCATTTTCTACGGTTGGTACTCTAGTGGGTTTAGCGCCTGGTTTTGATAATAATAATTTATGTAATTGGTATGTTGTTTTAATTTTGGCAGATACGAAACAGCAGTCCAGTATCAGGTCTTCATAATTTTTTTTTTTATAATTTGTGAAACTCGAGTGTTGATATAATATGTCTCCTGCGCTCCGACGTTAGGGATTATATTGTCAATATTTCTGAACCGAGTATGTGTGTTTCTCAGGCATTTGACCTCAAACTGTGTGACGTGAACGTTAAGACAGAGGCTTTGATACTGAGAGTTTATCCTGGCAACAATATTGAGGAAAAAGTTTTCACTATGAATAATATTAAGTTTTTTTTTTTATGGTGTACGAAGTATTTGGCATTATTATTTTTGGAGAATTATTATAGGTTTCAGGAACAAAAATCAAATATAGCGAATTGATTTATGTTGAAGCGCAGGCACTCGCCGCCTCCTTTATTACTGCTTGTAGGTCTTTACTCTTTCTTACTCTAGTTGTGACTTGAAAATTATCCAAAAACGGACCGAAACGTCGTCATTTAGGAATTAGTGTTCATGTCTGACGGTGTAAAGGTTACAGTGCAGCCTTAATAACCTTAGTGCAGTAGATACCCATTAACCAACCATTTATTATTATTGTTCGCAAAAAAAAATTTTAAACCCGTGTGACTCATTTAACACAATTGTTTAAGAACCCGCCTAGTTGACTCACGCTGAGAGACAGACAAAACACTAAGCTGTAGCTGAACACTCGGTAAGACTCGCTGCAGCATATGGCTGCCGAGCCAGAAAATGAGTAAACCGCACTAAGTGAGTGTAGGCGTTAAACAAGTGTTGACTTGGTGGTGTAATGTGTGTAGGCGGTGTGTTGTGAGAGACGGAGGATATATTGAGGCAGGTGGCTACCATCCCCACACTTTGATGTGCCCGCTCCCTCTGGCTGTCCCAACACTGCTTATCTTGCCACACACTAAACGTTCTTACCTCTTTACTAAACATTTTCAAGCTCTTTTCTCTTGAATTTACTTTGTATTTTAACATTCAACAGTTCGGAGATGATGTTTAAGCCATGAAAACATTAGATTTAGCATTGTGCAACATGCAGCACCTCTGATGCTATAGTCTCAAGATAATTTTTGTGTTTATATTTTGGAACAGTGTAAGCTTTGGTTTAAGCGTTTCACCCAAGGAGAGCTCTATTATAACAGCGTTTCGCTCAAGAAGAGCTCAATTTCAGCAGCATTTCGCTTAAGGGGAGCTTTTTCCATATTGATATTTATTTATTTATTTATTTATTTATTTACAATTTGAACATACATACGAGGTACAAAAAATACAGATAAGAGCAGCATGCCAAAGCCACTTATATTATGCATAGCATTTCGGGCTGGCTTAAAATTAACTAAGCAATGATGAAATCAGTGGTAATACATTATTGTAAACAGATAACTATAAAGCACAAATGAGTATTACAAAGACAGGTCATATGGTTGCATGCATTGTTGTACATTCAGTCGTATGGAGTATTCTGTTAGGTAGTGTATTTAAAAAATAATAAAGTTAGATTGGGTTTTAGGTTTAACATTTATGTGATATAATTGTGAGAAACATTTAAGATATACAATTTATAAGGTTCAGTTATTCAGTATTTATTTGGTTTTGGGTGAGTAAGTGATCTTTGAGAAGAGACTTGAATTTATAAACAGGTAGTGTTTCTTTTATATTTACAGGTAATGAATTCCAGATTTTAGGGCCTTTTATGTGCATTGAGTTTTTGCATAGTGTGAGATGGACACGAGGAACATCAAAGAGTGATCTGTGCCTTGTGTTATGGTCATGTGTTCTGTTGAGGTTGGCAAGGAGATGTTTGAGGGGAGGGTTAATGTCAGAGTTAAGTGTTCTATGTATGTAATAGGTGCAGTAATAAGTATGGATGTTTTGTATGGTGAGTAGGTTTAGTGTATTGAATATTGGTGGAGTGTGCTGCCTGTAGTGAGAATTTGTTATTCTAACTGCAGCCTTTTGTTGGGTAATTAGTGGTCTGAGATGGTTAATTGTTGTTGAGCCCCATGCACAAATTCCATAGGTGAGATAGGGGTAAATAAGAGAGTGATATAGGGCCAGGAGGGCTGACTGTGGAACATAGTACCGTATCTTCGATAGTATGCCTACAGTCTTGGAAATTTTCTTAGAAATTTGTTGTATATGTGTATGAAATTTGAGTCTATTATCAAGGTGGATTCCTAAGAATTTTCCCTCTGTTAGCTTTGTGATAGGTGATCCGTTTATCATTATGTTAAGAGGGACATCTGTAGCTCTGTTACCAAACTGAATGAAGTAGGTTTTGTCAATGTTTAGTGTAAGTTTGTTAGTCCTCATCCAGGTAGATATTTTCTGTAATTCGGTATTTACAGTATTGGCTAGCGTGACTGGGCTCGGGTGAGAGAAGACGTATGTAGTGTCATCTGAAAATAGTGTGGGTTTGAGTAATTGCGAAGCATTTGGAAGGTCATTTATGTATAGGAGAAAGAGAAGAGGGCCAAGGACACTTCCCTGTGGGACACCAACTGTAATTGGTTGCGCAGAAGAGTTTGCCCCATTTGCGTACACATATTGGCTTCTGTTGCTGAGGTATGACTTGAGGTAGTTGAGGGAGTGCCCTCTTATACCATAGTGTGACAATTTTACGTGGAGCAAGTCATGGTCGACTGTATCAAAAGCTTTACGTAAGTCAATGAAGATCCCCAGTGGGACTTCTTTTTTCTCTATTGCAGTGTATATATGTTCTAGCATGTGTATAATAGCATCATTAGTATTTTTATTAGGCCTGAATCCAAATTGGCAGGGGTTGAGTATGTTTTGGGAGATAAGGTAGGAGTAGATTCGTTTATGAATTAATTTTTCGATATACAATACCGACATGTTGATGAATAAGATACATGTGCAATACTTCGGTATCTTTATCGTTGAAACATTTCGCCTTCACGATAGGTTTCTTCAGTTGTATACAGGGGAATGCAACACTGGAGGCAGTAGAAGTATTGACGTGATCAGTACGTCAGAGTAGTGTTAACACTGCCACAACCTTGGTTTTCCCATCTGTGAATCATAAGTAACTTCTAGGGTTTGATTACTTACCGTAAATGAACCCAGATCAATCAGTAAATATGTATATTTTTAGATTTTGTGCACCTCCGTGTGCATCCTGTGGAGGGTAGCTCATAAGCATATAAATACATAAACGGCTCAGGAACTAGGTCCCAAAATGGTAAACAGGAGTACATATAGATTTATATCTGCGAGTTTTACTGAAATTGTTAAATGTGGGAGGTGTTTGAAGACTGGGGGCGGCCATCTTGAGGGTGGGAAGTTGCATGTGTTAGTGGTGCGCAGCAGCCGCTACCACCGGTATTGATCCAACACTGTCCCTCTGCTCCTATCTTGCTATACAAGGATCATATGAGTACACCTTGAGATGGAAACCACATTGTAAGCTCCCAGGACATACTATAGTGGTGAAGGTCAAGACACAGTAGTTAGTGGTGAAGGTCAAGACACAGTAGTTAGTGGTGAGGGTCAAGACACAGTAGTTAGTGGTGAAGGTCAAGACACAGTAGTTAGTGGTGAAGGTCAAGACACAGTAGTTAGCGGTGAAGGTCAAGACACAGTAGTTAGTGGTGAGGGTCAAGACACAGTAGTTAGTGGTGAAGGTCAAGACACAGTAGTTAGTGGTGAAGACCAAGAGAACAGTTAGTGGTGAAGGTCAAGACAGTAGTTAGTGGTGAGGGTCAAGACAGTAGTTAGTGGTGAAGGTCAAGACAGTAGTTAGTGGTGAAGGTCAAGACAGTAGTTAGTGGTGAGGGTCAAGACAGTAGTTAGTGGTGAGGGTCAAGACAGTAGTTAGTGGTGAAGGTCCAGACAGTAGTTAGTGGTGAAGACCAAGAGAACAGTTAGTGGTGAAGGTCAAGACAGTAGTTAGTGGTGAAGACCAAGAGAACAGTTAGTGGTGAAGGTCAAGACAGTAGTTAGTGGTGAAGGTCAAGACAGTAGTTAGTGGTGAAGGTCAAGACAGTAGTTAGTGGTGAAGGTCAAGACAATAGTTAGTGGTGAAGGCCAAGAGAGCAGTTAGTGGTGAAGGTCAAGACAATAGTTAGTGGTGAAGGTCAAGACAATAGTTAGTGGTGAGGGTCAAGACAGTAGTTAGTGGTGAAGGTCAAGACAGTAGTTAGTGGTGAAGGTCAAGACAGTAGTTAGTGGTGAAGGTCAAGACAGTAGTTAGTGGTGAAGGTCAAGACAGTAGTTAGTGGTGAAGGTCAAGACAGTAGTTAGTGGTGAAGGTCAAGACAGTAGTTAGTGGTGAAGGTCAAGACAGTAGTTAGTGGTGAGGGTCAAGACAGTAGTTAGTGGTGAAGACCAAGAGAACAGTTAGTGGTGAAGGTCAAGACAGTAGTTAGTGGTGAGGGTCAAGACAGTAGTTAGTGGTGAAGGTCAAGACAGTAGTTAGTGGTGAAGGTCAAGACAGTAGTTAGTGGTGAAGGTCAAGACAGTAGTTAGTGGTGAGGGTCAAGACAGTAGTTAGTGGTGAGGGTCAAGACAGTAGTTAGTGGTGAGGGTCAAGACAGTAGTTAGTGGTGAGGGTCAAGACAGTAGTTAGTGGTGAGGGTCAAGACAGTAGTTAGTGGTGAGGGTCAAGACAGTAGTTAGTGGTGAGGGTCAAGACAGTAGTTAGTGGTGAAGACCAAGAGAACAGTTAGTGGTGAAGGTCAAGACAGTAGTTAGTGGTGAGGGTCAAGACAGTAGTTAGTGGTGAAGACCAAGAGAACAGTTAGTGGTGAAGGTCAAGACAGTAGTTAGTGGTGAGGGTCAAGACAGTAGTTAGTGGTGAAGACCAAGAGAACAGTTAGTGGTGAAGGTCAAGACAGTAGTTAGTGGTGAGGGTCAAGACAGTAGTTAGTGGTGAGGGTCAAGACAGTAGTTAGTGGTGAGGGTCAAGACAGTAGTTAGTGGTGAAGATCAAGACAGCAGTTAGTGGTGAAGACCAAGACAGCAGTTAGTGGTGAAGATCAAGACAGCAGTTAGTGGTGAAGATCAAGACAGCAGTTAGTGGTGAAGATCAAGACAGCAGTTAGTGGTGAAGATCAAGACAGTAGTTAGTGGTGAAGATCAAGACAGTAGTTAGTGGTGAGGGTCAAGACAGTAGTTAGTGGTGAGGGTCAAGACAGTAGTTAGTGGTGAAGATCAAGACAGCAGTTAGTGGTGAAGACCAAGACAGCAGTTAGTGGTGAAGATCAAGACAGCAGTTAGTGGTGAAGATCAAGACAGCAGTTAGTGGTGAAGATCAAGACAGCAGTTAGTGGTGAAGATCAAGACAGTAGTTAGTGGTGAAGATCAAGACAGTAGTTAGTGGTGAGGGTCAAGACAGTAGTTAGTGGTGAGGGTCAAGACAGTAGTTAGTGGTGAAGGTCAAGACAGTAGTTAGTGGTGAGGGTCAAGACAGTAGTTAGTGGTGAAGGTCAAGACAGTAGTTAGTGGTGAGGGTCAAGACAGTAGTTAGTGGTGAGGGTCAAGACAGTAGTTAGTGGTGAAGATCAAGACAGCAGTTAGTGGTGAAGACCAAGACAGCAGTTAGTGGTGAAGATCAAGACAGCAGTTAGTGGTGAAGATCAAGACAGCAGTTAGTGGTGAAGATCAAGACAGCAGTTAGTGGTGAAGATCAAGACAGTAGTTGGTGAAGATCAAGACAGCAGTTAGTGGTGAAGATCAAGACAGCAGTTAGTGGTGAAGATCAAGACAGCAGTTAGTGGTGAAGATCAAGACAGCAGTTAGTGGTGAAGATCAAGACAGCAGTTAGTGGTGAAGGTCAAGACAGCAGTTAGTGGTGAAGATCAAGACAGCAGTTAGTGGTGAAGGTCAAGACAGCAGTTAGTGGTGAAGGTCAAGACAGCAGTTAGTGGTGAAGATCAAGACAGCAGTTAGTGGTGAAGATCAAGACAGTTAGTGGTGAAGATCAAGACAGTGGTGAAGGTCAAGACAGCAGTTAGTGGTGAAGATCAAGACAGCAGTTAGTGGTGAAGATCAAGACAGCAGTTAGTGGTGAAGATCAAGACAGCAGTTAGTGGTGAAGATCAAGACAGTGGTGAAGGTCAAGACAGCAGTTAGTGGTGAAGATCAAGACAGCAGTTAGTGGTGAAGATCAAGACAGCAGTTAGTGGTGAAGATCAAGACAGCAGTTAGTGGTGAAGATCAAGACAGCAGTTAGTGGTGAAGATCAAGACAGCAGTTAGTGGTGAAGATCAAGACAGTGGTGAAGGTCAAGACACGGTAGACGCTTCGGTGCTGTGGAACTATTGATCCAGGGAACTGGAGTTACCCTCTCCTTCCTTGGAGCAAACCTGATTATCTCCTCTTTCCCAAGGCGCTGTGTGCCTCTTAATATCTATGATTTCTCTCTTCATGTATCCATTTCTCCCTTTTTTTTTATCATATTCTTTCTCCTGTATCTTTTACTGTTATTTTCTACCTTTGGTATACCTTTGAAAAATTTCGAGAGTATATCTACTCTCTGAGCCCGGCCATGGGCCAGGCTCGCCTGGTCAACCAGACTGTTGCTGCTCGAGGCCCGTTGCCCCACATATCCATCACAGCCTGGTTGATCTGGCACCTGGTGAAGATACTTGTCTAGTTTCCTCTTGAAGGCTTCAACACTTGTTCCAGCAGTGTTTCTGATATCTTCTGGTAAGATGTTGAAAAGTCTGGGACCCCGGATGTTGATACAGTGTTCCCTTATTGTCCCCACCGCACCCCTGCTCCCCACTGGGTTTATTTTACACTTCCTCCCATATCTCTCACTCCAGTATGTTATGGCAGTGTGCAGATTTGGGACTAAGCCCTCGAGTACCTTCCAGGTATATATTATCATGTACCTCTCTCTTCCGCTCCAATGAGTACATGTTCAAGACTTGCAGGCGTTCCCAGTAGTTTAGGTGCTTTACTGGCTCAATATGAGCCGTAAACGATCTCTGTATTTGTTCCAGCTCCGATATTTCTCCTGCCCTGAACGGGGCCGTCAGCACTGAGCAATGTTCTAAGTGAGGGAGCACTAGCGATTTGAAGAGTGTTACCATCTTTAACTGCACTTTAACTGCAAGTGGACGAGTACTTGACCCTTCCCATCGTTCTCCTTTCTCTTTCCGTATCTCCTCTTCCTCTATCCCCTCCCCTCCTTTTTTTTTTAATTCCTCTCCTTTCCATATCACATCCTTCCCTCCTCTGTCTTTCCTTTCCCACTCTTTCCCCCTGTCTCATCTTCCTCTTCCCCTTATCTCTTTCTCTCACACCTCCCCATTTCTATCTCCTTCCACAGTTTTCCTTCTCTTTGTCCATGCCTATAACTCATTCTGTCTTACTCCTAGCGTCATTTCGTCCTCTTTAACCTCTCTTCCACCTTCACCACCCTTTATCCTCTCCCCAACACGTCAAATCCCCTTTAACCCCTAACAGATATTTCATCCAAAGCTTCCTTTCCCTCTTTCAACGCACTTTCCCCTTGCCAGCTGGTCACATCTACGTCATGTTAACTCCATCATGTTCATCTTCCCCTACATCATATTCACTCCATCTTCATAATTGTATGTAGATTGTTCCCTGGTGCATGACTCCCTCCAGGATCTCCCTCACTTCCACCCCACCACCACCAGCCAACAGTACAGGTCAGCTTTTTCTGTCTGTATTAATCTTGCCAACTCTTCCCAGCGTGTAAAATGCACGCGTGTGAGACACTGGCAAGTGCTGATCACGCTTGGTTAAAATAATGTGGATGACATCCTTTTATTGTGGCCAGACGAAATTTTGAGAATGATGTGACTTCCTTGTGTGTGTGTATTCACCTAGTTGTGATTGCAGGGGTCGATTCACATCTCCTGGCCCCGCTTCTTCACTGGCCGCTACTAGATCACTCTTCCTGCTCCATGAGCTTTATCATACCTTTTCTTAGAGATATGTATGACTCCTACCTCCACTACATCGCTTCCGAAACTATTCCACTTCCTGACAACTCTGTGACTGAAGAAATACTTTCTAACATCCCTGTGATTCATCTGAGTCTTCAACTTCCAACTGTGACCCCTTGTTGCTGTGTCCCATCTCTGGAACATCCTGTCTCTGTCCACATTGTCGATTCCTCTTAGTATGTTATATGTCCCTACGTGCTTCACTAAGTGTGCGTTCCAAACTGGTGCTGCATACTCCAATATAGGCCTAACGTACACTGTGTACAGGGTCTTGAACGATTCCTTATTGAGATGTCGGAATGCTGTTCTTAGGTTTGCCAGGTGCCTGTATGCTGCAGCAGTTGTTTGGTTGATGTGCGCCTCAGGAGATGTGCCTGGTGTTATACTCACCCCAAGATCATTTTCCTTGAGTGAGGTTTGTAGTCTCTGGCCCCCTAAAATGTACTCCGTCTGGGGTCTTCTTTGCCCTTCCCCAATCTTCATGACTTTGCACTTGGTGGGGTTGAACCCCAGGAGCCAGTTTCTGAACCAGGCCTGCAGCCTGTCCGGATACCTTTGTAGCTCTTCTTGGTCCTCGTCCGACTGAATTCTTCTCATCAGCTTCACATCTGCAAAAAGGAACATTTCTTAGTCTATTCCTTCGTCATGTCGTTCACATATATCAGAAACAACACCAGTTCTAGGACTGACCCCAGTGGAACCCCGCTCGTCACAGGCGCCCACTCTGACACTTCGTCACGTACCATGACTCGCTGTTGCTTTCCCGACAGGTATTCCCAGATTCATTGCAGTGCCTTCCCTGTTATCCCTGCCTGGTCCTCCAGCTTTTGCACTAATCTCTTGTGCGTGCGTGCGTGTGTGTGTGTGTGTGTGTGTGTGTGTGTGTGTGTGTGTGTGTGTGTGTGTGTGTGTGTGTACATTTACTCAACTATTTTTGGTTGCATTTTTTTTAGTTGTACCACCTATGAAGTTAGATCATTGTACACCCACAGCTCATCCTGTGAGCGGTAGCCCAAAAATCAGGATTAGAGAGTTCACAGTGGGTCTTTGTCAGGCCCCAGTGAACATTGTTACATCTCTAGGATATATTAGTCATTTTATATTTTACAATCACTTCATATAGTTAATGTACACATTACAATTTGGAATACAATAAAAAATTATCTTGTTACCAGTAAAGTACTATGGTCATAATTGGGCTGCAATCTCCTCCCTCAAGACAGTGTATTCATACAATCGATGCAAAATGTGGATATAGCCTCAAGATCTCAAAATTTTTATCATAAATAATGAGGTGCTTTGTCATATCCTGTAATGTTTGCATTGAGGTGGCTCTGAAAGGTTAGATGTTTGGATATAATGCTCTAGTGTATGACAGTCTCTGTTCATACATTTTGTTATTGTCATTTCCATACAAATCGTACTGCCAGAGATAATTACAGCCTAGCCTTAGTGTAGCAATAACATCTTGCAATCTACTGACCCTATTACTTTCTCCGTAGATATGTTTAACTTGACTTTTCTAGAGTCCCAGTTTCTGGCTACGCCTTTCCACTGGCAGCTAACGAGTTTTCCCCCTCCTGGCTGCGTGAACCTCTGTCATACCTATTCGTAAAATTATGTATGGATCCTGCGGCTTCGTTGTCTACAGTGTTCCGTTTCTTACTATTCTAAGGCTAAAGAAGTATTTACAAACATCCCTGTGACTCATCTGTGTTTTTAATTTAAAGCTAGGCTTTCGTGTACCCGAGACCCGCCTTATAGACAGCCTTGCCCTGTCCACCCTGTCATTCCCTCTCAGCATTTTGTACGTCGTAATCGTTCTACCTCTGGTCCTTCTGTTCTCTAATGTCATCTGGTTTATCTCCTTCAGTTTCTCCTCGTAGCTCGTACACCTTAGCTCTGGGATTAGTCTCGTTACATAGGAGACTGAAGCTTATGACGGCGTTTCGATTCTTTGACCGTTAACTAGTCACACACAAGCGCAAAGGGAAGGGAGCCAGAATATATACGAAAAGGGCCGGGGGATTGGAGTGTAACGAGAGGAGGAAATAGTATTAAAGTGACAGTAATAATAGTGGTAGTAGTAGTAGTAGTAGTAGTAGTAGTAGTAGTAGTAGAAAAAGCAGTGCAGCAGTGATGTAGCAATAAGAAGGTAGTAATGGTAATGAAAAAAGGGTCAGAGGGTGGAGACTCAGTGAAGAAACAGTAGTAGTAGTAGTACAAGTAATAGTGGAGGTAGTGAAAGAGAAAAGAGGAGCACTGCAGGAGAGTAATGGCTCATGAGGGTGGGACCAAATATCAGCGGGACAAAACTCTATAAGACAGAGCCCACCTAAGCAGAAGACAGGAAAGGCAAAGAAAATATAGGAAAGGAGAAGAGATAAAGATCAGGTCAAGTCACGAGTGGGTTATTTGTGTATTGTTCCAGTCGCGGCATTGTGCCTTTTTATTCTTTGCACATTTTTCAGCTTGTTGATATTTTTTACCAGATACGGGTTCCATACTGGTGCTGCATACTTCAAAATAAGCCTAACATAAGCTTCATGTAGCGGCGTGAATGACTCCTTGTTGAGGTTCCTGAAAGCTATCCTAAAATTTGTCAGTCTCGCATTTGCTATTCACTCGTGCGCCTCAGGTCATGTATTCGGAATTATGTTCACCCTGAGAACCTCTTACAACGAAGTTTGTATCCATCTAATCTTGTAATATTCGATTTGTATATAAAGGTATAGTCTTATTTTATATATGTTAGTTGCATATTAAGATACGTAAATACAGTTCCTCTGCGAATCAATGTTATATAGGCTATATTATTTTAATTTGATTACTTTATTGGTTGTAATTAGAATTTTTACTAGTAAAACCGTTTTAGATTCTGATGATGGATGAGAAAGCATCCAAAGCGTCAATAAATAAGTCGGATGTATGTATATATATATATATATATATATATATATATATATATATATATAAACCACGGACGAGTGGTATTGATCAATAACAACACTGCGCTAGCCAAGGATTCGAACTCATGTTGTACTGGCTTGCCTCTTGGTAAGCAAGAACCACATGACGCGTTAAACCACAGGACCACCCAACCCTACACCCTAGTACACCAAACAGGGATGAGAATGAAATTAACTTAGAAGCTCCCACATCTCCGTATGCCCTCTGATGGCGGCCCACAGCTAGCTCTGCTGGCTGCTCCATTCTTGTAGGGTTGGGTGGTCCTGTGGTTAAAAGCGTATGTGGTTCTCGCTTACCATGAGGCAGGCCAGTACAACATGGGTTCGAATCCTTGGCTAGCGCAGTGTTTTATATATATATATATATATATATATATATATATATATATATATATATATATATATATATATATATATATATATATATATATATATATATATATATATAAACCAGGAAAACACAAATTTATGATTTTTGGTGTGTTTATATATATATATATATATATATATATATATATATATATATATATATATATATATATATATATATATATATATATATATATATATATAACTGGTCAATTAGCAAGAACGCATTTAAAATTAAGTCCTTTCTAAAATTTTCTCTTGTACATTTAAAGATATATTTTTTTCATTAATGTTGATGTAAAAAATTATAATTTTGCACCAAAAGGAACTTAGAAAACTTACCTAACCTTATTACAAGAACAATTTATTTTAGCCTAACCCAACTAAATATATTTTAGATTTGTTTACAATAATTTAATACTAAACAAACACAGTGAAATATATTTTTTTTCGTTAGGTTCAGAATGATTTTGGCGAAATTATTGCATACACAAATTTTCACTTGTCCTATATGGCAAGATGAGCGTTGCTATTTAAGCCAAGATGGCAAGTTCTGCCTATTCGGCACGACATATATATATATATATATATATATATATATATATATATATATATATATATATATATATATATATATATATATATATATATATATAACTTTTCCCGTAACGTGTTTGTTATTCGTATATTCATAAAATTAATAAAGTTCCTGATTGTGTGTGTGTATTGTCTGTTGCAGGTAGTGAAGTACTGTGAACATGTACACGGCAAGTGGCACTTCAGTGAGGTCCGCGCAATCTTCAACCGTCGCTACCTCCTCCAGAACACTGCACTGGAGATCTTCCTCGCCTCCCGCAGTAAGTTCTTCACCTCTTTGTTCTCGCGTTTTGTGTGTTTTAGTGTTCTTGTGTTTTGTATGTTCTATTATGTTTTGTGTATGTGTTAGTATTATTCCAGGGATACGGTATGTTATACAGGAGTGAGTTATTTCCAGGTATACTGTATGTTATGCAGGAGCGAGTTAATTCCTGGAATACTGTATGTTATAAAGGAGCGAGTTAATTCCAGGGATGCTGTATGTTATGCAGGAGCGAGTTAATTCCAGGGATATTGTATGTTATAAAGGAGCGAGTTAATTCCAGGGAAACTGTATGTTATACAAGAGCGAGTTAATTTCAGGGATATGGAATGTTATAAAGGAGCGAGTTAATTCCAGGGATAATGTATGTTATAAAGGAGCGAGTTAATTCAAGGGATACTGTATGTTATAAAGGAGCGAGTTAATTCCAGGGATACTGTATGTTATAAAGGAGTGAGTTAATTCCAGGGATACTGTATGTTATAAAGGAGCGAGTGTAACCCTCCCTGTATGTTCTCGGGCTGCGTGTTCTTTTATGCTCAGCAGCGGGTGGTAGTGATCGTCAGCGTCTCATCTGTCATATATTGATGACATTGGCAATATTCTGTAATTCAGTTGTCATCTTGGTTACCTCAGTAAGATATATATGCCTCAGAGACGCAGAGAGAGGAAGACTAGTAAGTCGGTGAAAGATGAAAAGGACAAACACGCCAGTCAGGGACACTTAATTAAATACGTCATTTAAGGATAAAGAGAAAATACACCGGTGAGGGAGTGATTTCAACAATTTAATGAAAGGTGTAAAGAAAATGAGCCGGTGAAGGAAAGGTGACGTTTGAACATGCCAGTAAGCGTGAACGTGCCACAAATCTCAACGAATATGTAAATATTAGGCCAGATATAGAACACAGTTCTATATCTGGCCACGTCTGTGGTCACATCTAAGAAGTAAACCATACCACGGGTGGGGATAGAACCCGCGATCAGAGAGTCTCAAAACTCCAGACCGTCGCGTTAGCCACTGGACCAGCTAGCCACAATAAGATTATTGTGGCTAGCTGGTCCATTGGCTAACGCGACGGTCTGGAGTTTTGAGACTCTCTGATCGCGGGTTCTATCCCCGCCCGTGGTATGGTTTGTTTGCAATCGTGTCATTACGGTTTCGTGAGTCAACTAAGAAGTGTAAGCACTCGAGTGTCATTTGTCACTGCAGGTACATTGACAAGCTTAGCGTCAAAGATTAAAGTTTTGATGCAGTGTTCATAAATTAGTTATATTTAAACCTTGTTTTTTCTACAGAAGAGTATATCTGCTATTGATTAATTTGGGCATACGAATGATTGTTTTGTCAGGAAATGTGTATACTAAGTTACTCCCATTTACTATAAATAATGATGTGCTTTATTCTTGTGTTTGTAAAAGCAGTATTAGTGATGTCTAATCGCTGCTATCAGAATTATGTTAGCGGGTTGTCTATTCCCTAAGCTTCATTTTCGTTCATTTTTAGTGAAGCAAAACAACTTAATTATATTCAACCCATGTGCGAAATTTATCAAAAATTATTAAAATAATAGCTTACATTAATGATAAATATAACAGAAGTATTATCTGTACCTACCTTTCCATAGACATGGGGTGGACCAAACACAGAGCAGCCCCTCAACCTTCTCATTTGTATCCTCAGCTTACATACAGTGAGTTGGCGTGAACAACTTCTAACACGCTGCTAGAACGCTTCCTCACTCTTGCACTCGCCACATCGCTTTAGTGACGTGTCTCCATTGTCTCCCATAAGACGTTCCCACCACCCTTAATTATTCTTCTGGTGATCTCTTATATAACACTCCTGTCTGCTCATTGCACCTGCCCATACCTCTTTAGTCTGCCTCTCCTATGCTCTTCATACCAGTCACTTAAAATACTTCCCTTCCCGTTGTCTCTCGATAGTTCCACTTGGGTATACCATCTCGGTAGATTATATTGCCGGTAGCTACTTACTGCACAGAATCTTCGTTCATCTTCATTCTTGAATCTTCCATAATTTTTAAATATCAATTAAACTGCGAATTATTCATCTCTACCCTTATTAGCTTTTGCTGTCGAAATCCAATTACTCTTGGAGATTTTCACTCGTTTGTGGATATTAAGGTTAGTTCTCCTTTGTATAAACTTTATACCATTCCTCAAAGTGCCATAGGTACCCCACTCTTCGGAGTCTTTGAGGTACTTCCCATTCTTCCGGGGTCATCAAGGTACCTCTCCCGTTTCAAGGTACCTCCCGCTCTTCCAAGGTCCTCAAGGCATCTCCCACTTGCGAAATCCACTATTCTACTGTCAGCTTATGTTTAACTGCCATCGTGATATAGCACCACTCCTAGATGTCTGAATTCATTCATTACTTTCCTCCTTTCTCTTCCCACATTACGCTAGTGGTCTTTCATCCTAAAGCACAAAAACATGGCCCTTATTTGCATTCATTCTTGGTACCCTCCAACAGACATCCTCAAAAGTTCGCGCTCTTCTACAAAGTTTTTCTTCTGATAACAAGATAATAAAGTATAACTAATAATAAGAATAACAACAATAATAATAAAAGTACTGCACAATGCTGCTGCGTACCTCTGCATATTTTGTTTGCCTTGGCCTACTTTGCAATTTTCAACTATGAAACCACATAGGTTAGTGCAGGTGGATAAATGGAATGATAAGCTGCATGCACGAGTATTACTCTGCCTTGTTATAGATGTAATTGATTATGTTGTGTCATGCACAAATACTGTTTTGCTTCAAAAAATAAATGAATTTTATTGTAACTTGTTTTTGATACTGTAAATTAATCGACCTCATTGCAGAAACAGAGACGGCTGTGTTATAACAACCATGCTTTTCACCACAAAATATCATAAATATACCACAAATAACCATAGCCAAACTAAGAGATTAATAAATACTAGCACCTGTAAGCAACACGAGTCCCTTGCAGAGTTGTACTTTGTATAATTTTGAGATACATAATCTTGTCTCCCGCAGCATCAGTGTTTTTCACGTTCCCGGACCAGGCAACGGTTAAAAGAGTGGCGAAAGCCCTACCGCGGGTCGGGGTGGGTATTAAGTATGGTATACCACAAACCCGCCGAGCCTCCATGATGTCCCCACGGCAGCTCTTCAGGGCTTCAAACATGACGCAGAAATGGCAGCGCAGGGAGATCTCCAACTTCGAGTATCTCATGTTCCTCAACACCATTGCCGGTGAGTGATTACTGTACTGGACAGTTACCAATTGTGGCAGGGGCGGCTCTAAAATTGTTGTTTAGGAGGGGCCTAGAGGTGGCAGTTTGGTTGGAACAGGAAACCAGGCGACGTGTCTGGAAGCACCGTATTTTTTTTTTTGGGGGGGGGGGGACGGGGGGCGGGGGGCTTACGAAATTTTGGGGAACTTCAGTCCCCCCTTCCTTCTTGGCGCTACTTCTGATATTGGGCAGGTTTCTTAATCTTCCTGGGTTCAATGTTGGTTTTCACCATCATTGTGGTGGGGGGCGAGAGATTGCGCCAGTATTCTTTTTCTAACGTTTATAAATGCTGAAATACAACATGTCAACGTATTCTCCTTGTTATAATTATGGAACAACTTGAATCCTGCTCGCGGACACAAATTATTAATGTTTAATAACATTAATTAGTCTCTTTAGGAAATGTAACTTAATTAAAGGCATGTTAATCTACATTAAAGAAATTAAAATTATATTGTTTAATTATATTTGTTTGTGTTTACTTATATAAATATATTGTATTTTTGGTTAAGCATTTCTTAAGTGTCTAGTAGTAATGTTTATATTTTAATAGTAATTTCTTTTTCTGTAATACACGATTCTTTGGGTAAATTAATATATTACTGAATGAGAATTTATCTAGTACTGTACAGTATTTAGCATGGCTGCATGCCATCATCAAAAGTACTTTAATCCTTAAAATTGGGATTAAAGTAAACTATACAGCAAACCATTTCATAACGTGGGTCTTTGTAGCATGTTTTTACATAGAACGTTATTCATATTCCTCTAAAAAAATATATTAGTACGCGGTTTTGAATGTTCGCCCTGGAATATTTTTAAAAGGGTTTCTCAGGCATGGAAAACTTTTAAGAAATTTCTGGAGTGTGGGTCAAGTACTTGACTCAGTAGGACCGGCCAGTGTTGTAGTCTCTTAAACCCTCAAGACAACATGTAAGCAGACAGTTAACAGCCGACTACCTCTCACTAGTCACATAACCATCTTTATCAACAAGTAAGAATTTCAAGGTAGGGTAAAAATCTTCCTTGTCATTATTATTAACAAAAATAATGCATCTTGAAATATATGAGAGGTGTCAGCAGTGAAACACGACCCCATAGACATGTGCTGCTCACTTGAGCTACTACACAAAGTTAATTTAGGTACAGGTATAATTAAATACAATTATACATAATAACATATGTATAAATAGTACCAAGGATGACCCAGAAAAGTCAGACAAAAGGGCTCGTTTCCATTGAGGTCAAAACATTTGAGTATCAACAAGCAGAAGTAATAAAGAATTTAAGCTAAAGTTTTTTTTTTTTGTTATCTTTAGCATATTTTTAACTGATGAGATTGTGTGTTAAGGTTTTTCATGGCTTGACTGGTAGCTGCCTTACCTCGCATACTGAGGAACTGGAATTCACTCCCCGGCATGAGTAGAAGCATTGGGTTACTCAGTTGTTTTAACTTTTAAAGGTTTAAATAATATGATATTACAAGATCCCCAATTGAAATAAGTCATTCTGTCTGACTTTTGGGTTATGCTAGTTAATTTACACTATGTATGATAATTAATGTACCTGTGTGTACCTGTACCTAAATAAATTTACACCTACTTCTCTTCAACTAGCAATAAGTAGGTACTGATGTGGATAGGGTTAAAGGGCCTCAGTGCTAACCTGACTTGATTGGGCTACCCTACAGGCTAATAATCTGAGCAAATACTTTTTCTTTTAAATTTATAAGTAGTGGAATATTATCCTTCAGACATCAGTTTTCCCTCTGGGTCTTAAATAATTCTATTTATACTAAGTTTTTATTTATGTTTTGGGTATGTAATATAAATTTCTAGATCAACTAGCAACATCTACAATATGTACCTGGACCTCACTGAACGACCTCAATGAAAATGAGTCACTTTGACTTTTTTTTTTTTGGATTATCCTAGGTAATTTACACCATGTAAAATAATTGTTTCTATGTGTACCTGTGCCTGAACAAACTTATTTGACGAATTAAAAATTTTAATGTAATTTCACTTTCTTGGAGGTGTCATGACTTATGCATGTGCCAGAGTATCGGAATTGGTATGTGTGGGTATTGGCAGATTTTCATATCAATATTGGCACCAGTCTAAAGTTAGTATCATTATCAGTGAGTATCAGCCAATTTTAGCTGTAAACTAAGATATTGGTACTAATAAGTTAGTATCAGCTAATTATGATGGTAGTATTAGTATTGATCTAAAACTGAGTATTGGCAAAAATTTGCCATCCCATCCCTATATGAATCTAACTTTAATTTTTTCATGTATAATTCACATTATGTACCGCCATGAAGCTGCATAAAATGCATACCACGAAATTACATAAAATGCTGATATCGGTCACATAACCCTTTTGTTATGGGAGGTTCTTTTGTATATACAGCGAGAGAGAAAAAGCTCGGATATATACGTACTGTATCCTTTTGTGTGCTGGTATATCTGAATATACATATACATATACATATTTTTAGTAGGTAGTAGGTTAGTAGACAGCAACCACCCAGGGAGGTACTACCGTCCTGCCAAGTGAGTGTAAAACGAAAGCCTGTGATTGCTTTACATGATGGTAGGATTGCTGATGTCTTTTGTCTGTCTCATAAATATGCAAGATTACAGGTATGTCTTGCTACTTCTACTTACACTTAGGTCACACTACACATACATGTACACATTCATTTATACACACTCATCTGAGTTTTCTTTGATTTTATCTTAATAGTTCTTGGTATTATTACTTTTCCTTTTATATCCATGGGGAAGTGGAATAAGAATCTTTCCTCCGTAAGCCATGCGTGTTGTAAAAGTCAACTAAAATGCCGGGAACAATGGGCTAGTAACCCCTTTTCCTGTAAAGATTACTAAAAAGAATAAGAAGAAGAAAATTGTCAAAGTGGGAAGTCTGAATGTGCGTGGATGTTGTGCAGATGATAAGAAAGAGATGATTGTGGATGTTATGAATGAGAAGCTGGATGTCCTGGCTTTAAGTGAAACAAAGCTGAAGGGGGTGGGAGAGTTTCAGTGGAGAGGAATAAATGGGATTAGGTCAGGGGTTTCAAATAGAGTTAGAGCTAAAGAAGGAGTAGCAATAATGTTGAAGGATAAGCTATGGCAGGAAAAGAGGGACTATAAATGTATTAATTCAAGGATTATGTGGAGTAAAATAAAAATTGGATGTGAAAAGTGGGTTATAATAAGTGTGTATGCATCTGGAGAAGAGAGAAGTGTAGAGGAGAGAGAGAGATTTTGGGAAATGTTGAGTGAATGCGTGGGGAGTTTTGAATCAAGTGTGAGAGTAATGGTGGTTGGGGATTTCAATGCTAAAGTGGGTAAAAATGTTATGGAGGGAGTAGTAGGTAAATTTGGGGTGCCAGGGGTAGATGTAAATGGGGAGCCTTTAATTGAGCTATGTGTAGAAAGAGATTTGGTAATAAGTAATACATATTTTATGAAAAAGAGGATAAATAAATATACAAGGTATGATGTAGCACGTAATGAAAGTAGTTTATTAGATTATGTATTGCTGGATAAAAGGTTGATGGGTAGGCTCCAGGATGTACTTGTTTATAGAGGGGCAACTGATATATCGGATAATTATTTAGTTGTAGCTACAGTTAGAGTAAGAGGTAGATGGGAAAAGAGGAAGGTGGCAACAACAAGTAAGAGGGAGGTGAAAGTGTATAAACTAAGGGAGGAGGAAGTTCGGGTGAGATATAAGCGACTATTGGCAGAAAGGTGGGCTAGTGCAAAGATGAGTAGTGGGGGGGTTGAAGAGGGTTGGAATAGTTTTAAAAATGCAGTATTAGAATGTGGGACAGAAGTTTGTGGTTATAGGAGGGTGGGGGCAGGAGGAAAGAGGAGTGATTGGTGGAATGATGAAGTAAAGGGTGTGATAAAAGAGAAAAAGATAGCTTATGAGAGGTTTTTACAAAGCAGAAGTGTTATAAGAAGAGCAGAGTATATGGAGAGTAAAAGAAAGGTAAAGAGACTGGTGAGAGAGTGCAAAAGGAGAGCAGATGATAGAGTGGGAGAGGCACTGTCAAGAAATTTTAATGAAAATAAGAAAAAATTTTGGAATGAGTTAAACAAGTTAAGAAAGCCTAGGGAAAGTATGGATTTGTCACTTAAAAACAGAGTAGGGGAGTTAGTAGATGGGGAGATGGAAGTATTAGGTAGATGGCAAGAATATTTTGAGGAACTTTTAAATGTTAAGGAAGAAAGAGGCAGTAATTTCATGCACTGGTCAGGGAGGTATACCATCTTTTAGGAGTGAAGAAGAGCAGAATGTAAGTGTGGGGGAGGTACGTGAGGCATTACATAAAATGAAAGGGGGTAAAGCAGCTGGAACTGATGATCATGACAGAAATGTTAAAAGCAGGGGGGGATATAGTGTTGGAATGGTTGGTACTTTTGTTTAATAAATGTATGAAAGAGGGGAAGGTACCTAGGGATTGGCAGAGAGCATGTATAGTCCCTTTATATAAAGGGAAAGGGGACAAAAGAGACTGTAAAAATTATAGAGGAATAAGTTTACTGAGTATACCAGGAAAAGTGTACGGTAGGGTTGTAATTGAAAGAATTAGAGGGATGACAGAATGTAGGATTGCGGATGAGCAAGGAGGTTTCAGAGTGGGTAGGGGATGTGTAGATCAAGTGTTTACATTGAAGCATATATGTGAACAGTATTTAGATAAAGGTAGGGAAGTTTTTATTGCATTTATGGATTTAGAAAAGGCATATGATAGAGTGGATAGAGGAGCAATGTGGCAGATGTTGCAAGTATATGGAATAGGTGGTAAGTTATTAAATGCTGTAAAGAGTTTTTATGAGGATAGTGAGGCTCAGGTTAGGGTGTGTAGAAGAGAGGGAGACTACTTCCCGGTAAAAGTAGGTCTTAGACGGGGATGTGTAATGTCACCATGGTTGTTTAATATATTTATAGATGGGGGTTGTAAAGGAAGTAAATGCTAGGGTGTTCAGGAGAGGGGTGGGATTAAATTTTGGGGAACCAAATTCAAAATGGAAATTGACAGTTACTTTTTGCTGATGATACTGTGCTTATGGGAGATTCTAAAGAAAAATTGCAAAGGTTAGTGGATGAGTTTGAGAATGTGTGTAAAGGTAGAAAGTTGAAAGTGAACATAGAAAAGAGTAAGGTGATGAGGGTGTCAAATGATTTAGATAAAGAAAAATTGGATATCAAATTGGGGAGGAGGAGTATGGAAGAAGTGAATGTTTTCAGATACGTACAGTGGACCCCCGCATAACGATGGCATCACATAGCGATTATTTCGCATACCGCTTACTTTAATTGCAAAAATTTTGCCTCACATACCGCTTAAAAACCCGCTTACCGATTTTCTTCCGAGACGCGCTCACATGTTCCGCCGGTGGCATTGTTTACCAGCCAGCCTCCGCGGTAACATCCAAGCATACAATCGGAATATTTCGTATTATTACAGTGTTTTCGGTGCTTTTTCTGGAAAATAAGTGACCATGGGCCCCAAGAAAGCTTCTAGTGCCAACCCTACAGCAATAAGGGTGAGAATTACAATAGAGATAAAGAAAAAGATCATTGATAAGTATGAAAGTGGAGTGCATGTCTCCGAGCTGGCCAGGTTGTATAATAAACCCCAATCAACCATCGCTACTATTGGTGGTACAGCTGCTGCTGCTGCTGCACTGTCAGCTGCTGCTGCTGCTGCACTGTCAGCTGCTGCTGCTGCTGTAGCACCGTTGTTGGTGTGGCTTATTGAGAATACCAAGAAACAATTAACCCCAGAGGATTTGCCACCCAGGATAACCCAAAAAAGTCAGTGTCATCGAAGACTGTCTAACTTATTTCCATTGGGGTCCTTAATCTTATCTCCCAGGATGCAACCCACACAAGTCGACTAACACCCAGGTGAACAGGGAAAAATGCCTGGAACTAGTGCTCATATTGGTGAATTTAAAGCCAGCAAAGGTTGGTTTGAGAGATTTAAGAATCGTAGTGGCATACACAGTGTGATAAGGCCTGTTCTGGAAGAAAATGCCAAACAGGACCTACAGTACTCAGGAGGAAAAGGCACTCCCAGGACACAGTGTCTCATCAGTCATTGCTGCATCTTCAATAAAGGTAAGTGTCATTTATTCTTCATTTAGTAGACTAGTACATGCACAATATATACTGTGCATGTACTACTCTACTATTGTGCATGTATCCTTCTCTTTGTGTGTGGGAAAATGCATGTGGTAAAATTTTTTTTTTCATATGCACGGATTAATTTTATTTCCATTATTTCTTATGAACGATTATTTCGCATAACAATTATGAGATTAAAATCGTTAATCACTGTAGAATTGATGATGGGATGAAAATAGAATTGATGAGGGAAAAAAGGTGAGTGATGCGTTGAGGTATATGTGGAGTCAAAAAACGTTATCTATGGAGGCAAAGAAGGTAATGTATGAAAGTATAGTAGTACCAACACTCTTATATGGGTGTGAAGCTTGGGTGGTAAATGCAGCAGCGAGGAGACGGTTGGAGGCAGTGGAGATGTCCTGTTTAAGGGCAATGTGTGGTGTAAATATTATGCAGAAAATTCGGAGTGTGGAAATTAGGAAAAGGTGTGGAGTTAATAAAAGTATTAGTCAGAGGGCAGAAGAGGGGTTGTTGAGGTGGTTTGGTCATTTAGAGAGAATGGATCAAAGTAGAATGACATGGAAAGCATATAAATCTATAGGGGAAGGAAGGAAGGGTAGGGGTCATCCTCGAAAGGGTTGGAGAGAGGGGGTAAAGGAGGTTTTGTGGGCAAGGGGCTTGGACTTCCAGCAAGCGTGCGTGAGCGTGTTACATAGGAGTGAATGGAGACGAATGGTACTTGGGACCTGACGATCTGTTGGAGTGTGAGCAGGGTAATATTTAGTGAAGGGATTTCAGGGAAACCGGTTATTTTCATATAGTCGGACTTGAGTCCTGGAAATGGGAAGTACAATGCCAGCACTTTAAAGGAGGGGTTTGGGATATTGGCAGTTTGGAGGGATATGCTGTGTATCTTTATATGTGTATGCTTCTAAACTGTTGTATTCTGAGCACCTCTGCAAAAACAGTGATAATGTGCGAGTGTGGTGAAAGTGTTGAATGATGATGAAAGTATTTTCTTTTTGGGGATTTTCTTTCTTTTTTTGGGTCACCCTGCCTCGGTGGGAGACGGCCGACTTTAAAAAAAAAAAAAACATATTTGTCAGCAAACATTAGGAGGATGACACAGAAATAGTTATTTTTAGAATTTTATGTTGCTTTTAATAATATATGTACAGTGGACCCTCGATTATCGGCCGGTTTTTTGGGCCATTATATCACTTATTGGCCCTATGGGACATCTTAACCGCCTGCCTGCCAGCCACTCACATGTTCAAGAGTCAGCATGGCTGTGTCTCTGGGAGAGTGAGGACACTTCTGCTCATTCATCCAAATATCAAGGAAGCTAATGTTGTGAAAGGGAGCTTAGCAGGGAGTGTAACAGGCAGGTTGGGAGTGCAGCAGGGAGGCAAGACCCCAATGAAACTAAGTCACTGACTTTTTTGGGTTATCCTAGGTTCTTTACACATATACTATGGCAGGGAGTGTAGCAGGGAAACAGGGTGTGTGGAAGGGAGTGTAGCAGGCAGGCAGGGAGTGTAGCATGGAGGAAGGGAGTGTAGCAGGCAGGCAGGCAGGGAGTGTAGTAGGGAGGCAGGGTGTAGGAGGAAGGCAGGGTGTAGGAGGAAGGCAGGGAGTGTAGCAGGCAGGGAGGGAAGTAACCCCAGAGAGGGCTTTGATACCTGAAGTCCTTATGGAGGGGAATTCCCCCTTCCAAACAATAATCAGTCCTCTCACTCTCCTCCCTGTCTTCCATAAGCCAACAGTCTTCAGTAAGGGTATGTAATAGTAATTTAAATGTTCATTTATTTATTTTTAGTTCTCATTGTTTTGTGTATGTAAAACTATAATTAATCTTTAAAAAATGTATTTTTGTTAATATTTTTGGGTGTCTAGAACGGATTAATTGTATTTACATTAATTCTTATGGGAAATAATATTTCGGTTTTAGGCCATTTCGGTTTTAAGCCGACCTTCTGGAATGGATTACGGTCAATAACCGAGGGTCCACTGTATTTTAAATACTTAGGGTCTCCATGACAGCAGGATTTTTTTTTTTTTTTTTTTATAGGTTTCACACTGCCCTGAATTATCATATTATAGCAACTTATTCTTGTTATTTACTCCACAGTTAATATCCTAGCTTGATAGATATTTAGAATGTTTTATGAAACATAAATGTGGTTTTGTAATTTTTTCTTTGTTTGGTAAGACACTCGTGCAACGGTTAAGTATCTTTATTTTGAAATGTTTCGCCTACACAGTAGGCTTCTTCAGTCGAGTAAAGAAAGTTGGTAGAAGCTGAAGAGATGTGAAGACGATGTAATCAGTCTATCACCTTTGAAGTCTGATTACATCATCTTCACATCTCTTCTGCTTCTACCAACTTATCTGTACTCAACTGAAGAAGCCTACTGTGTAGGTGAAACATTTCGAAATAAAGATACCTAACTGTTGCATATGTGTCTTGCCTAACAATCTGTTGGTATTTTATACCATTTTAATAATTTTTTCCTTGGTTATTTTTAGAGTTCTTTCCCATATGTATCTTCAGACCCTTTTTAATTATTCTACATTACCCACTTCAACAATTACAACTCATACCCAATAAATAGGTATGCTGTAAACTTAACTACGATGAAGATTGTTGTTTAAAAAAATTTCAGGTCGAACATACAACGACTTGAATCAGTATCCAGTGTTTCCATGGGTGCTAACCAACTTTGACTCGCATGAACTTGACCTCTCCCAGCCGTCCAACTATAGAGACTTGTCTAAGGTTAGCCAAAAGGATATGTATAGTATTTATAAATTATAATAACTGAGGTTTCCTTAAATTTGTCATAATACCTTGTAGAAAAGACACACATTACAGGAGTTTTTATTGGTACAATATTTTGCTCTGTTAAAGCAAAATGTTGTCCCAGTAAAAGCTTAAACTAATGTGTGTGTTTCCTTTAAAACTGTGGGCAGTATGCCATTTGAATCTTGCAGTAATGCAGTTGAAAGTTATAAATCACAGAAGTGGTGGGGCTTGAACCCTGGCAAGTGAGTCCTAAAATGTACAGGCCATTATATTAATGCTTTTCTTTCCCATATATTTTTGTGTAGTTCTTAAAAAATATTAATGTTTATACAAGGTGTTATGTAAATATTGTTAAGTCTAGAGATTAAAGCAAAAGTCTATGGTAAAATATGAATACAGTTGAAAATACTGTTAAATACATTAATATGATTAAGACTCCTTTATATTACGCCTCAGTGTTAGCTCTACTTCTAGGAAGCATACTGTAAAATAACATGGATGTTTTTTGTATTAAAACCATTATAAATTTTCCTTTAATAGCCTATTGGGGCTCTCAATCCCTCGAGGCGGGCATTCTTTGAGGAGCGCTACAACTCTTGGGAACATGATCAGATACCACCCTTCCACTATGGCACACACTACTCCACATCAGCGTTCACTCTCAACTGGCTCATCAGGCTTGTAAGTTGATGAATGTTTCTCTTGTCCAAGTAATTGTGATTGCATATTTTTAAAACATGTCTTTGGAGAAAGTACATTATTACTATGTCAATGATGTCAGCTAGGCCTGTACACCTTTTACATGTACTTGTAGAAATAAAGCTATTATTATTATTATTATTATTATTATTATTATTATTATTATTATTATTATTATTATTATTATTATATCAAACATCTAATGGATTATCAAAGTCTATGCCTAGAAAAAAAATGTTCAGTTCCTTAGTCCAGGGTGACTACTATCCCTACAAACCCCCTGAATTATTAACCTATGGGGTGGACAGTGATCAGAGTTTACATACCATGATGCAAAATATCTAGTTAAGAACTAAATGCCTAACTTCCAAATTTATATTTGGCAAATATTTTATATACTTTGTGCAATGTTAGTATATTCTAGACTGTTTTTGGGGCTCAATGCACCTACTGCCCAGTCCCAAACCAAGCCTCCCAGTAGATAGTCTGATTACCAAAGCTGCTGATTAGGAACAGACTAGAGAAACTTGTCAACTTTTTTCTTGAAGACAGCAAAAGGTCTGTTGGTAATCCTCATGTGTAGAGAGAGGGCATTGAAGAGACTTGATCTGTCCACTCTTAATGAGTTGTCTTTTAGTGTACTCATTGCTTCTTGGACTTCACTGGGGATGTTTGCAATATCTGTCAAGCTTTTGTTTTCATAGGGAGTGATATCTATGTGTGCAGATTTGGAACCAGTTCCTCCAGAATTTTCCAGGTGTAAATTATGATGTCTCTCTCTCATTTTCCAAGGAGTACTGATACAGAGACTTGAAACATTTCCAATAATTTGGTTGCTTAACTAAATCTGTATGAGCAATGAAGGTTGTGCTGCATTGAAAGGGAGCTGCTAGAGTATAGCAGTATTGTAGCCTAGACAGATCAAGTGACTAAGATTATCATCATTTCTTATTTTTAGGGTTCTTGTTATCCAACCTATCATTTTTCTTGCATTTATCATAATGACAGTGTTGTGATCCTTGAAAGTTTCATCTGTTTATTATTACACTGGTACTGTATTAAGTAATAAATATCATATATTTTAGTTTACCTGGGAATTTTTGTCATAATATGAAGATGCATTGTGAATTATGAAATAATTTGATAGTACAAGTGTGCAGATGTTATTTTTTATTTTGTATTACCTAAGCTTTTCTCCCCCTCCCCCTTCCCCAGGAACCCTTCACCACCATGTTCCTATCACTACAAGGAGGCAAGTTTGATCACCCCAATAGAATGTTCTCTTCTGTTGCTACTGCTTGGAAGAACTGTCAGCGAGATACCTCAGATGTTAAAGTAAGATAATTTTATTGAAATGTGTGTTGTCTCTAGTCCATGTAGCTGGAAATAGGGCATGTTTGATTAAACAGAAGATTGCTATTTAGCATAATCCATATTAGGACGGAAAAAATCTGAGAGTGGAGAGTTAGCCATGAATCATTGATGTACATAATTTAATTTTTTCTGCAATATATTTACTATTTTGTAAAAGGCCACAAAAATCCCAGGAGCAATAGGTTAGTAACCCCTTATCATGTATAAATTACTAAATGTATAAGGAAAAAAAACTTTTGTTTCTTCTTTGTCAGGTCACCCTGCCTCGGTCGGAAACAGCCGGTGTGTTAAAAAAAAAAAAATCCTATTTCTATGATGTGCTTAAGTAGTTAATTTATTCTTCTAGGAACTCATCCCTGAGTTTTACTACCTTCCTGAGATGTTTGTCAACTGGAACCGCTACAAACTAGGTGCAACAGAGGAAGAAGGAGTAGTTGACGATGTTGTGCTTCCACCCTGGGCATCATCCCCTGAAGAATTCATTAGAATCAACAGAATGGTGAGCTTTATGTAGTTGAGGGAATGAGAGCATATGGAGGAAGCAAATCTTAGAATAGGCAGTGGAAAAAAGAACATTAGTGATGTGTTATGGCATCTGTGGGAAAATTTTCATCAATGGGGCAAAAAAAAGGTGAATGTGTAGCAACATAGGTGTGAAGCATGGTATTAAAATGTTGCACTGTGGAAAAGCTTCTACTTACACTTAGGTCACACTACACATACATGTACACGTTTATCTATACACACTCATCTGAGTTTTCTTCGATTTTATCTTAATAGTTCTTGTTTCTTATTACTTTTCCTTTTATATCCATGGAGAAGTGGAATAAGAATCTTTCCTCCGTAAGCCATGCATGTTGTAAAAGTCAACTAAAATGCCAGGAACAATGGATTAGTAACCCCTTTTCCTGTAATTACTAAAAAGAATAAGAAGAAAATTTTCAAAGTGGGATTTCTGAATGTGCGTGGATGTTGTGTGAATGATAGAGATGATTGTGGATGTTATGAATGAGAAGAAGCTGGATGTCTTGGCTTTAAGTGAAACAGAGCTGAAGGGGGTGGGAGAGTTTCAGTGGAGAGGAATAAATGGGATTAGGTCAGGGGTTTCAAATAGAGCTAAAGAAGGAGTAGCAGTAATGTTGAACAGTAAGCTATGGCAGGAAAAGAGGGAATATAAATGTATAAATTCAAGGATTATGTGGAGTAAAATAAAAGTTGGATGTGAAAAGTGGGTTATAGTAAGCATATATGCACCTGGAGAAGAGAGAAGTGTAGAGGAGAGAGAGAGATTTGGGGAAATGTTGAGTGAATGCGTGGGGAGTTTTGAATCAAATGTGAGAGTACTTGTGGTTGGGGATTTCAGTGCTAAAGTGGGTAAAAATGTTGTGGAGGGAGTAGTAGGTAAATTTGGGGTGCCAGGGGTAAATGAAAATGGGGAGCCTTTAATTGAGCTATGTGTAGAAAGGTTTGGTAATAAGTAATACATATTTTTTGAAAAAGAGGATAAATAAATATACAAGGTATGATGTAGCACGTAATGAAAGTAGTTTGTTAGATTGTTTTGGTGGATAAAAGGTTGATGGGTAGGATTCAGGATGTACACGTTTATAGAGGGGCAACTGATATATCGGATCATTATGTAGTTGTAGCTACAGTTAGAGTAAGAGGTAGATGGGACAAGAGGAAAATGGCAACAACAAGTACGAGGGAGGTGAAAGTATATAAACACACACACACACACAACTGTCAAGAAATTTTAATGAAAATAAGAAAAAATTTTGGAGTGAGTTAAACAAGTTAAGAAAGCCTAGGGAAAATATGGATTTGTCAGTTAAAAACAGAGTAGGGGAGTTAGTAGATGGGGAGATGGAGGTATTGGGTAGATGGCGAGAATATTTTGAGGAACTTTTAAATGTTAAGGAAGAAACAGAGGCAGTAATTTCATGCACTGGTCAGGGAGGTATATATATAAAGCAGCTGGAACTGATGGGATCATGACAGAAATGTTAAAAGCAGGGGGGGATATAGTGTTGGAGTGGTTGGTACTTTTGTTTAATAAATATATATATATATATATATATATATATATATATATATAGGTAGTAGGTTGGTAGACAGCAACCACCCAGGGAAGTACTACTGTCCTGCCAGATGACTGTGAAACAGAAACCTGTAACTGTTCTGCATGATGGTAGGATTGCTGGTTTCTTTTTCTGTCTCACAAACACGCTAGATAACAAGGATATCTTGCTGCTCCTACTTACACTTTGGTCACACTTCACAGACACGCACATGCATATATATATATACATACATCTAGGTTTTTCTCCTTTTTCTAAATAGCTCTTGCTCTTCTTTATTTCTTCTATTGTCTATGGGGAAGTGGAAAAGAATCTTTCCTCCGTAAGCCATGCGTGTCGTATGAGACAACTAAAATGCCGGAAGCAATGGGCTAGTAACCCCTTCTCCTGTAGACATTTACTAAAAAAGAGAAGAAGAGTAGAGTATATGGAGAGTAAAAGAAAGGTGAAGAGAGTGGTGAGAGTGTGCAAAAGGAGAGCAGATGATAGAGTGGGAGAGGCACTGTCAAGAAATTTTAATGAAAATAAGAAAAAATTTTGGAGTGAGTTAAACAAGTTAAGAAAGCCTAGGAAACAAATGAAGTTGTCAGTTAAAAACAGAGTAGGAGAGTTAGTAGATGGGGAGATGGAGGTATTGGGTAGATGGCGAGAATACTTCGAGGAACTTTTAAATGTCGACGAAGAAAGTGAGGCGATAATTTCATGCACTGGCCAGGGAGGTATACCATCTTTTAGTAGTGAAGAAGAGCAAGATGTAAGTGTGGGGAAGGTGCGTGAGGCATTACATAGAATGAAAGGGGGGTAAAGCAGTTGGAACTGACAGGATAATGACAGAAATGTTAAAAGCAGGAGGGGATATAGTGTAGTGTTGGAGTGGTTGGTATTTTTGTTCAATAAATGTATGAGAGAGGGGAAGGTACCTAAGGATTGGCGGAGAGCATGTATAGTCCCATTATATAAAGGAAGGGGGACAAAAGAGATTGTAAAAATTATAGAGGAATAAGTTTACTGAGTATACCAGGAAAAGTGTACGGTAGGGTTATTATTGAAAGAATTAGAGATAAGACAGAATGTAAGATTGCGGATGAATAAAAGTGGTTTTAGAGTGGGTAGAGGATGTGTAGATCAGGTATTTACATTGAAACACATGTGAGCAGTATTTAGATAAAAGTAGGGAAGTTTTTATTGCAATTATGGATTTAGAAAAGGCATATGATAGAGTGGATAGAGGAACAATGTGGCAGATGTTGCAAGTATATGGAATAGGTGGTAAGTTATTAAATGCTGTAAAGAGTTTTTATGAGGATAGTGAGGCTCAGGTTAGGGTGTGTAGAAGAGAGGGAGACTACTTCCTGGTAAAAGTAGGTCTTAGACAGGGATGTGTAATGTCACCATGGTTGTTTAATATATTTATAGATGGGGTTGTAAAGGAAGTAAATGCTAGGGTGTTCAGGAGAGGGGTGGGATTAAATTTTGGGGAACCAAATTCAAAATGGGAATTGACAGTTACTTTTTGCTGATGATACTGTGCTTATGGGAGATTCTAAAGAAAAATTGCAAAGGTTAGTGGATGAGTTTGGGAATGTGTGTAAAGGTAGAAAGTTGAAAGTGAACATAGAAAAGAGTAAGGTGATGAGGGTGTCAAATGATTTAGATAAAGAAAAATTGGATATCAAATTGGGGAGGAGGAGTATGGAAGAAGTGAATGTTTTCAGATATTTGGGAGTTGACGTGTCAGCGGATGAATTTATGAAGTATGAGGTTAATCATAGAATTGATGAAGGAAAAAAGGTGAGTAGTGCATTGAGGTATATGTGAAGACAAAAAATGTTATCTATGAAGGCAAAGAAAGGAATGTATGACAGTAGTACAAACACACTTATATGGGTGTGAAGCTTGGGTTGTAAATGCTGCAGCGAGGAGGCGGTTGGAGGCGGTGGAGATGTCCTGTCTAAGGGCAATGTGTGGTGTAAATATTATGCAGAAAATTCGGAGTGTGGAAATTAGGAGAAGGTGTGGAGTTAATAAAAGTATTAGTCAGAGGGCTGAAGAGGGGTTGTTGAGGTGCTTTGGTCATTTAGAGAGAATGGATCAAAGAATAACATGGAGAGTGTATAAATCTGTAGGGGAAGGAAGGTGGGGTAGGGGTCGTCCTCGAAAAGGTTGGAGGGAGGGGGTAAAGGTGGTTTTGTGGGCAAGGGGCTTTGACTTCCAGGAAGCATGCGTGAGCGTGTTAGATAGGAGTGAATGGAGATGAATGGTATTTGGACCTGACAAGCTGTTGGAGTGTGAGCAGGGTAATATTTAGTGAAGGGATTCAGGGAAACCGGTTATTTTATATAACCAGACTTGAGTCATGGAAATGGGAAGTACAATGCCTGCACTTTAAAGGAAGGGTTTAGGATGTTGGCAGTTTTGGAGGGATATGTTGTGTATCTTTATACATATATACTTCTAAACTGTTGTTTTCTGAGCACCTCTGCAAAAACGGTGATTGTGTGTGAGTGAGGTGAAAGTGTTGAATGATGATGAAAGTATTTTGTTTTTGGGAATTTTCTTTCTTTTTGGGTCACCCTGCCTCAGTGGGAGATGGCCGACTTGTTAAAAAAAAAAATACAATATTATGCAGAGAATAATGAGCATAGAAATTAAAAGAGGGGTTGTTGAGATGGTCTGATCATATGAAAAATAAGGCAAAATGGGATAGCATAAATCTGGGGTAGATGGAAGGAGGGGTATGGGTTATCTGTGAAAGGGTTGCAGGGATAAGTGAAGAGGTTTTAATTTGTATAGGCTTCAGCATCCAGTTGGCATGTGTAAACAATGGCATATTAACCCTTTGAGGGTCCGTGCCATAGATCTACGGGTTTACGTTGAGGGTCCAAACCGTAGATCTACGTCATGAGCTCAACTCGCTCTAATAAGCTGTGAGCGATAAATTTTGGCCTAGGTATGAGAGAATACATCCATGTGGTATGTGTGCAGGACATAAAACAAATCCTGCAGCACATAGTGCATAACGAGAGAGAAAAACAGACTAATTTTCGATTAAAACAGCAACTTTGCAGTGTTTTTTCGTATGTTTTTTATAGTTGTATTTGCGATTTCTTGGTCTCATTTGATAGAATGGAAGATACATTACAGAAGTAGAGATGATTTTGATTGGTTTTAGTACTGAAAATGGCTTGAAACTGAGCTCAAAGTAGCAGAAATGTTAAATTTTTGCCGATGTTCAAGAGTAAACAAATGACCTCACACATCTAATACATGCCTGCTGGTGGGTCTAATATACGTTCACAAATGTGGTGATATTATTTATACAATTATTAGAATATTGCATAACAGTAAATCTTCTATTTTTTGGTTTGAATAAAAATTCATTGTGAATAAAAAATCAAAATGGAATTCATTTGTAAAGCCTGAAAACGTAACTAATGAACAGAGGAAATGTTAGTTTAGTGCCAGGAATGCCTGCATTGTTTATTCTGGACACTTTTGAAATTGGAAAATTTTGAACTTTGCATTAAATTGGCCAAATTACCAATTTCCGATCACTTTATTTTGTAGTTGAACCAGTTGACTTGGCGAATTCTTGTGCTCAATCGATAGAATAGAAGTAATACTAATGAAATAGCTAAGAATTTGGTCGACTGGAATAATGTAATTGGCCTAAAATGGAAGTCGAAGTCGGCAAAATCGCCGATGCATACGTATCACTGACACATCAAAATTCACGAGAGCATAATTTCGTCAATTTTCCATCAAATTTCGTACTTTTTGTTTTATTACCATCAGAAAAAGATTCTCTACCATTTTATAAGAAAAAATAACAAAATTATTTTTTGAAAATTCTTGGACACTGGTGCACACTTTGAAATTTGGCCTCTGGACCCTGAAAGGGTTAAGAGTGGAGTGGATAGGAATGTTTTTGAGGTTTGACATTCTCCCTCCACAAAACAGGTTAGCAGACTTTAGTCCTTGAGGTGGGAAGTACAGTGCAAGCACCCTGAAGGATGGGCAGGGATGTGGCAGTACAAGGGGCCATGTGAATTGTGATGTCCATGCACTTCTGACAAGACAGCTATTGAATGATGGGGAATATGTATATTTCCTTCTTTGGGTCACCTTACCTTAATTGGAAAATGGTCAACATATTATAAAAAAAAGAAATACAGCTGGAGCAAAGGTATACAGTGGAAACTCAGTACTTGAACTTGATTTGTTTCAGAAGGCTGTTCGAGTGGCGATCTGTTAATGCTGAACAAATTTTTCCCAACCAATTTTGTTTTTGGTTGTCTGTTATCACTAATCTTTGTAAGCCCCATGGTGACTTACTTGTACAAATAATATAAAAAAAAATGCCAAAAAATGTTAAGAAACACAAAATAGTTCACAATGAAGTTCTGACAGGTCATGTTTGTTTGGTTGAGTGCCCAGCAGTGACTTTTCTTTTACCAAACAAAGCGTTCAAATACTGAATTGTTTGAGTGGAGAGCTGTTCGAGTACCGAGGTTCCACCGTACTGTACATACAGTGGAACCCCGAGTTTTAGCTGTAATGTGTTCCAGGAGCTAGGCCTAAACTTGAAATGGCCGAAAGGTGAAGCAATATTTCCCATAAGAAATAATGTATATACAATTAATCTGTTCCAGACCCACAAAAATATTCACAAAACATTCATTTTTTAAAAAATAACTATAGTTTTACATACACCATAGATAAATACATATATATATTATACAATACATAAATTAAAATTTAAATAAACATTTAAAATAACATTTACCTTTATTGAAGAGACTTGCTGACATCTGGAAGATAGGGAGGAGGAGAGAGGGAAGACTTATTGTTTGGAAGGGTAATCCCCTTCCATAAAGACTTTAGATAACAAGTCCTTATCTGGGGCTACTTCCCTTTGTCTTTTATGGCCACTAGGACCAGCTTGAGAGTCACTGGACCCCTGTCGCACAAAATAGCTGTCAAGAGTGCTCTGTTTCTGACATCTCTTTAAGATTTCCCTGAAGTGGGACAAGGTTTTGTCACTGAACATGTTGCAGATATGACTTGTTTCAGCTTGGCCAGGGTGATATTTTTCAACACAAGTTTGCAACTCATTCCACTTTGCACACATGTCCTTAATCACTGAAGAAGGCACCTCCTTCACTCCCTCTTCCTCCTCCTCCTCTGAAGCAAGTTTCTCAGCTGTGGTCTGATGCTGTTCCAGTTGTAGTTTGTCAGTGGTTAGCTCTTCCCTGTGGTACTCCACCAACTCTTCCACATCCTCACCACTCGCCTCCAACCCCATGGACTTGTCCAATGCCACAATAACTTCCACAACAGGCAGAGAGTCGGCAGGGTCAGGGTCAGCCTCAAATCCTTCAAAATCCCTCTGGATGACACATTGTGGCCACAATCGTCTCCAAGCAGAGTTCAAAGTCCTGGAAGTCACTCCTTCCCAAGCCTCACCTATAAGGCTTATGAAATGGAGGATACTGAAGTGCTTCCTCCAGAACTCTCTTAGGGTCAACTGAGTGTCTGAGGTCACTTCAAAGCACCTTTCAAATACTGCTTTGGTGTAGAGTTTTTTGAAGTTAGAAATGACCTGCTGGTCCATTGGCTGGAGGAGAGGAGTGGTATTAGGAGGCAAAAACTTAACTGTTATAATTGAAGTCCCTAGACAATAAGTCTTCCAAGTTTGGAGGATGAACAGGACCATTGTCCATTACCAGGAGGCAGTTGAGTGGTAAATTATTTTCCATGAGGTATTTTTTCACACTGGCACCAAACACTTCATGGACCCACTCTTTGAAAATTTGCTTCATGACCCATGCCTTATTATTTGCTTTCCACAAGACACACAATTTATTCTTGATGACATTGTTTTTCTTGAACACACTTGGATTTTCTGAATGATATACCAGTAAAGGCTTCACTTTAAAATCCCCACTAGTGTTACCACAGAACACAAGAGTTAGCCTGTCTTTCATAGGCTTGTGTCCTAGCAGTGCCTTTTCCTCCTGAGTAATGTAGGTCCTCTTTGGCATTTTCTTCCAAAACAGGCCTGTTTCGTCACAATTGAACACTTGCTGGGGTTTGAATTTTTCAGTCTCTACGTACCCCGTAAATTCACTCGCGAAGTTTTCAGCCGCACATTTGTCTGAACTTGCTGCCTTATCATGGCTTACCACACTATGTATGCCACTATGCTTCTTAAATCTGTCAAACCAGCCTCTGCTGGCCTTAAATTCACTAACATCAGCACTGGTTCCAGGCATTTTCTTTGAGATCGGCATGCAACTGCCTTGCCTTCTCACAAATGATCGACTGAAACACTGTCACCCGCTATCTGTTTATTGTTGAACCACACCACCAACAACTTCTCATCCTCTTCGACTGTTGTAATCTATTTTTGGATAACATGACAACACCTTTTGCAACCTCAGCTTGAGTTCTTTTCTCTTCGCCAGGATAGAAGTGATAGTTGATGTGTTTTTGCCGTACATCCTGGCACGCTCCCCCACATGAATGCCACTCTCATATTTTTCTACTAACTCCTTCTTCATTGCTATGGTGTTCTTCACTTCCTTTACCACAGGGCCCATACCTGGAGGTTATTCCGGGGATCAACGCCCCCGCGGCCCGGTCCATGACCAGGCCTCCCGATGGATCAGGGCCTGATCAACTAGGCTGATCAGGCCCTGATCCATCGGGAGGCCTGGTGACTTATTTCACAGTCACAATTAATGCCTGCCCTGCCCTGCCCTTCCCTGCCCTGCCCTGCCCTGCCTGTCTGCCCTGCCCTGCCCTGCCTGTCTGCCCTGCCCTGCCCTGCCTGTCTGCCCTGCCCTGCCCTGCCTGTCTGCCCTGCCCTGCCCTGCCTGTCTGCCCTGCCCTGCCCTGCCCTGCCTGTCTGCCCTGCCCTGCCCTGCCTGTCTGCCCTGCCCTGCCTGTCTGCCCTGCCCTGCCCTGCCCTGCCCTGCCCTGCCCTGCCCTTCCCTGCTTGCCTGCCTGCCCTGCCCTGCCTGCCCTGCCCTGGCCTGCCCTGCCCTGGCCTGCCCTGCCCTGCCCTGCCCTGGCCTGCCCTGGCCTGCCCTGCCCTGCCCTGCCCTGCCCTGCCCTGCCCTGCCCTGCCCTGCCCTGGCCTGCCCTGCCTGCCCTGCCCTGCCCTGGCCTGCCCTGCCCTGCCCTGCCCTGCCCTGCCCTGCCTGCCTGCCCTGCCTGCCTGCCTGGGCAGGGCAATGTTCACTCAAGGATAAACAACGCTAGACTGCTCTCAATGCCTGTGTGGGCAGGCGGACAGGTCTGGTATGCCGGCCGAAACATGGGACAAAATTTGGCTGAAAAAAGCGGTCGGAACCCGAAGCGGGACATTCTCAGGGCAGCCGAAATCCGGAGTTTCACTGTACATATAATGTATAAGACTTCCACTTAACATAATGGATTTGAGTGACACTGTTATTGGTCCCAAAACCAAAATAAATTAGACTCCACAATAATGCATCAATAAACAGTTTTATAACTGTGACATTAACCAAGTATGGTATAAAAATTAGTCAACTCGCAAAGCATTAGCACTTTAGTAAACATCTTCAGTATACTAATTCAAAATCTTTTTTGAGCACACTGTTCTCTAAAAAAAAAAAGAAAAACTATATAACCCGTATCTGACTGTGTTATGTTCACTTTTATTCCAGTATTATTAATGTAATTGTCAAAGCATAAATATATATATATTCATAGATGCAAGTTTTCAGTTCTTGAGTTTTTCATAACTAATTTGTTAACAAGATAGCCAAATTCCGTTATTCCCTATAACCATTTCGATTCGGCTCATCCAAGTCTGAAATGGTGAGCTAAAACCTATTGTAATAACTCATAATTTTCTTCTTTTGCAGGCACTGGAATCTGAGTTTGTCTCTTGTCAGTTGCATCAATGGATTGACCTCATCTTTGGATACAAACAGCGTGGGCCTGAGGCAGTACGAGCCACTAATGTCTTTTATTACCTCACATATGAAGGCTCTGTTGACTTGGATTCAATTCAGGACTTAGTAATGAGAGAGGTAAGGATGGTAATTACATAATTTAAATTAATTGTAAAACTTGTGTTTGCCAATTTTTGTATTTTAAGTTTTTAAGTAAATGTACTGTAACATGTTGGTAGGCTGGCAAAGTTTGGGGTTTTCTGGCGGCAAAAGTACGTAATAACATTGTAATTTTGTCTTGCCTCATACATATCCATGAAAACAGTGACAGAGCAACTAATGTAGGTAATGAATTTCACATTGTAGAATGTGAGAATTTTTATTGGACATAAGGAAGCATAAGGAAAGGATTTCATGACAAACATAGAAGGAAAAGTTTATTTTCACGATAATATTTATAGTAACTACGTGTATATGTATTTGAATTTTTGTTTGGCATACATGCACAACACATTGAGAAAATGAATGTTAATTAAGTGTTGCTGTTTTGTTTTATTTTTTATTTTATGTACGAGAGGTGCTTACAGTACTTGCATACTCGAGAGATGGCGATGTTGCTGTTTCGGAGGTCATTTCAATTGTACTGTAATACATATCTGCATACCTCTGGTAAGACTGTGTATGCATTTTATTGCTCTGGGACGCTTTCAATGTCATAGTTTATCACGAGTGGGTGGGGTGGCCTGGCCTGTCTGGCTACCATACCTCCCCACCCCTGACTTCTTACAAATAAATACTACTCACCTCGCAACCTGTATTAAGACCATAAATATTTTAAGGTAAGTAATGAGTGTACTATATGTGTATTTTACTTTTTTTATTGTTTTTTAATACCTAGTTCTATTGCTAACTTAATATATATTGGTGTAAAACTTGTTATCCAGCATTTATATGCATTTATAAGTGGAAAAAAGGGCATTCCACTTTACGACGATTTCTGCTTTATGGCGGTAGCCTGGAACCTAACCTGCCATGTAAGTGGGGCCCTACTGTATTTGTAAGGTGTTTTATTTGGTTTATAATTATGTTCATACACTTAGCTAAATTAACATGAACAATAAAAATTTAGCTTAGAATTGTCTGTCTTATCATTGTTAC
Organism: Cherax quadricarinatus; assembly: GCF_038502225.1. Classification (NCBI taxonomy): domain Eukaryota; kingdom Metazoa; phylum Arthropoda; class Malacostraca; order Decapoda; family Parastacidae; genus Cherax; species Cherax quadricarinatus. The sequence goes on along the minus strand of NC_091352.1, from coordinate 7,457,898 downwards.
TATTCTAAATTTTGTTTCCAGGCTATTGAGAACCAAATTCGAAACTTCGGACAGACCCCATCTCAGTTGTTGATGGAGCCCCATCCACCTCGCTCTTCAGCTATGCATCTGGTGAGTTTTGGTGCCAAGTCGTTCACGCATTACACGCACACCCATGTATGTCTTCAAGAAGGAACTTTACTAATTACTCCAGGTAACACTTGATCAATGAGGATGTGGTGCTTATGTCGAACAGAATGCTGCTATGACTGATAGCCTGACTGATCAGCCATCATAGAGGCAATCTACTGTATTTCAAAACGGATTTTATAGCTTGAAGCGTATTTAAAAATTGTCTTGCAAGTTTAATGTTAAAGATAATCCAGCTCACTTTTCAGTAGTTTTAATTGCCATTCAGTTAAATAACTTATTTACTGTAAGTCTACATATTTTCACGTACAGTGGACCCCCGCATAACGATCACCTCCGAATGCGACCAATTATGTAAGTGTATTTATGTAAGTGCGTTTGTATGTGTATGTTTGGGGGTCTGAAATGGACTAATCTACTTCACAATATTCCTTATGGGAACAAATTCAGTCAGTACTGGCACCTGAACATACTTCTGGAGTGAAAAAATATCGTTAACCGGGGGTCCACTGTATATGATATGTAGCATGAAGGTGAGGAATGACTTTATATGATAGCTTTATTATATTTTGTAGGAAGGTATATAACAGTCATACTATGCTGTTACAGTAAAGTCTCTTACATCCAGAAAGAATGGAACAAAGGTTATTCCAGATATAAGGATATTCTGCATACCTGGACCCATCTTAGCTTACCATAATTATTACCCTACATTTATTGAATTGCCTGTTAATGAGGTAGTTACTGAATAAGCATATGAAGTAAGATGGATACCTTACATGAATTTGCAAATGAATTACATATAAATGTGAATATTTTACGAGACATTGTAAATGTATTGCCTGTAAATAAGATAAAGAATTTACTTGTACTCTATATATCACTCTAAATATATTTTAAATGTACATATCTGTAAATGTAAGGCCTGCTGACTTATGCATTGCTTGTTGGGTGGCTCCAGTAAGTCATTTTATTGCATTGTTTATTTAAAACTTGCAATTGAATAATGTGTTGGGTATCTTAAATTTAGTTGAGCATTGTAAATGATATATATATATAAATATCCAAGTTCTGGGAAATTAAAAATTCTTGATAACTGGTTTCTGAATAAGCAGAACACTAAAGCATACAGAATACTTGCTTAATCATGATGTATCTCAGGTTATTTTGATGTAAGAAATCTTAAAAAAATTTTGTGTGATATATAAGTCAGTGGACTCTAGTTTAGTGTCTTTGTGAATAAATACTATATTAATACTATCTACTATTAACCATTAATTATTTGACTGAGTAAAGTAGCAACATTGGAAAAAGGATTCATGATCAAGCTTAAAATAGTTATCTGTACAGTATATAATGTATGAATTTGTGGTTGGTGTTTGGTCATTATTCTGATTCTTTTGTATTACGATTCTTTTGCAGTCACCGCTGATGTTTTCTGGTGTGTGTGAGGACGTGTGTATGGTGATGAAGTTTGTGAGCAACTCCCCTATCTGTCATATCTCTGCCAATACTTATCCTCAGCTGCCTCTTCCATCTGTTGTTACCCTCACAAACAATCATCATTTTGCTATCAACCGCTGGAACACTAACTACTCTGGTATGTACTCTACTTTTATTTTGTGATTAGAAATGGTATCTTCTTCTTATTCTTTTTGAAGCATATATGTGAACAGTATTTAGATAAAGGTAGGGAAGGTTTTATTGAATTTATGGATTTAGAAAAGGCATATGATAGTGGATAGGGGAGCAATGTGGCACATGTTGCAAGTATATGGAATAGGTGGTAAGTTACTAAATGCTGTAAAGAGTTTTTATGAGGATAGTGAGGCTCAGGTTAGGGCGTGTAGAAGAGAGGGAGACTACTTCCCGGTAAAAGTAGGTCTTTGACAGGGATGTGTAATGTCACCATGGTTGTTTAATATATTTATAGATGGGGTTGTAACAGAAGTAAATGCTAGGGTGTTCGGGAGAGGGGTGGGATTAAATTATGGGGAATTAAATACAAAATGGAAAGTGACACAGTTACTTTTTGCTGATGATACTGTGCTTATGGGAGATTCTAAAGAAAAATTGCAAAGGTTAGTGGATGAATTTGGGAGTGTGTGTAAAGGTAGAAAGTTGAAAGTGATCATAGAAAAGAGTAAGGTGATGAGGGTATCAAATGATTTAGATAAAGAAAAATTGGATATCAAATTGGGGAGGAGTATGGAAGAAGTGAATGTTTTCAGATATTTGGGAGTTGATGTGTCAGCAGATGGATTCATGAAGGATGAGGTTAATCGTAGAATTGATGAAGGAAAAAAGGCGAGTGGTGCATTGAGGTATATGTGGAGGCAAAAAATGTTATCTGTGGAGGCAAAGAAGGGAATGTATGAAAGTATAGTAGTACCAACACTTTTATATGGGTCTGAAGCTTGGGTTGTAAATGCTGCAGCGAGGAGGCAGTTGGAGGCAGTGGAAATGTCCTGTCTAAGGGCAATGTGTGGTGTAAATATTATGCAGAAAATTATGAGTGTGGAAATTAGGAGAAGGTGTGGAGTTAATAAAAAGTATTAGTCAGAGGGCTGAAGAGGGTTTGTTGAGGTGGTTTGGTCATTTAGAGAGAATGGATCAAAGTAGAATGATATGGAAAGCGTATAAATCTGTTGGAGAAGGAAGGCAGGGTAGGGGTCGTCCTCGAAAAGGTTGGAGGGAGGGGGTAAAGGATAAATTTAGATTTAGAAAGGAGGTGTTGTGGGCGAGGGGTTTGGACTTCCAGCAAGCGTGCATGAGCGTGTTAGATAGGAGTGAATGGAGACGAATGGTATTTGGGACCTGGTGAACTGTTGGAGTGTGAGCTGGGTAATATTTAGTGAAGGGATTCAGGGAAACCCTGAATATATAGCCAGACTTGAGTCCTGGAAATGGGAAGTACAATGCCTGCACTCTAAAGGAGGGGTTTGGGATATTGGCAGTTTGGAGGGATATATTGTGTATTTTTATACTTGTATGCTTCTAAACTGTTGTATTCTGGGCACCTCTGTAAAAACAGTGATTATGTGTGAGTGTGGTGAAAATTTTGAATGATGAAAGTATTTTACTTTTTGGGGATTATCTTTCTTTTTGGGTCACCCTGCCTCGGTGGGAGACGGCCGACTTGTTGAAAAAAAAAATGGTATCATTGTTCATAATACAGTATCTTGATGCTGAATGCAATATATAATTTAAAGCTAGAATACCTAAGCATTAATTTCTTCCTTAGTGTAGAAATGTGCAAATTAATTTGATTTCTGTTTCATAAATACAGTGAAACTGTTATTCACAGGGTTATGTTCCTGGAAGTGTTATATATACCAAATCCTTGAGAATCACAAGCAATCACTGTTCTCCAATATTTTAAAAATTCCATTTTTGAAAGTCTAACTTGTGTCTTGAAATGTGAGACAAAGCAAGCTAGTTTCATCCATATAGAGCAAAACACAGTACTATAATTTATTCATTTAATGCAGGGAGAAAAAGTTAGCATATGAGAAGTTTTTACAAAGTAGAAGTGATGCAAGGAGGGAAGAGTATATGGAGAAAAAGAGAGAGGTTAAGAGAGTGGTGAAGCAATGTAAAAAGAGAGCAAATGAGAGAGTGGGTGAGATGTTATCAACAAATTTTGTTGAAAATAAGAAAAAGTTTTGGAGTGAGATTAACAAGTTAAGGAAGCCTAGAGAACAAATGGATTTGTCAGTTAAAAATCGAAGAGGAGAGTTATTAAATGGAGAATTAGAGGTATTGGGAAGATGGAGGGAATATTTTGAGGAATTGTTAAATGTTGATGAAGATAGGGAAGCTGTGATTTCGTGTATAGGGCAAGGAGGAATAACATCTTGTAGGAGTGAGGAAGAGCCAGTTGTGAGTGTGGGGGAAGTTTGTGAGGCAGTATGTAAAATGAAAGGGGGTAAGGCAGCCGGGATTGATGGGATAAAGATAGAAATGTTAAAAGCAGGTGGGGATATAGTTTTGGAGTGGTTGGTGCAATTATTTAATAAATGTATGGAAGAGGGTAAGGTACCTAGGGATTGGCAGAGAGCATGCATAGTTCCTTTGTATAAAGGCAAAGGGGACAAAAGAGAGTGCAAAAATTATAGGGGGAGAAGTCTGTTGAGTATACCTGGTAAAGTGTATGGTAGAGTTATTATTGAAAGAATTAAGAGTAAGATGGAGAATAGGATAGCAGATGAACAAGGAGGCTTTAGGAAAGGTAGGGGGTGTGTGGACCAGGTGTTTACAGTGAAACATATAAGTGAACAGTATTTAGATAAGACTAAAGAGGTCTTTGTGGCATTTATGGATTTGGAAAAGGCGTATGACAGGGTGGATAGGGGGGCAATGTGGCAGATGTTGCAGGTGTATGGTGTAGGAGGTAGGTTACTGAAAGCAGTGAAGAGTTTTTACGATGATAGTGAGGCTCAAGTTAGAGTATGTAGGAAAGAGGGAAATTATTTCCCAGTAAAAGTAGGCCTTAGACAAGGATGTGTGATGTCACCATGGTTGTTTAATATAGATGGGGTTGTAAGAGAAGTAAATGCGAGGGTCTTGGCAAAAAGCGTGGAGTTAAAAGATAAAGAATCACACATAAAGTGGGAGTTGTCACAGTTGCTCTTTGCTGATGACACTGTGCTCTTGGGAGATTCTGAAGAGAAGTTGCAGAGATGGGTGGATGAATTTGGTAGGGTATGCAAAAGAAGAAAGTTAAAAGTGAATACAGGAAAGAGTAAGGTTATGAGGATAAAAAAGATTAGGTGATGAAAGATTGGATATCAAATTGGAGGGAGAGAGTATGGAGGAGGTGAATGTATTCAGATATTTGGGAGTGGACGTGTCAGCGGATGGGTCTATGAAAGATGAGGTGAATCATAGAATTGATGAGGGAAAAAGGGTGAGTGGTGCACTTAGGAGTCTGTGGAGACAAAGAACTTTGTCCTTGGAGGCAAAGAGGGGAATGTATGAGAGTATGGTTTTACCAACGCTCTTATATGGGTGTGAAGCATGGGTGATGAATGTTGCAGCGAGAAGGCTGGAGGCAGTGGAGATGTCATGTCTGAGGGCAATGTGTGGTGTGAATATAATGCAGAGAATTCGTAGTTTGGAAGTTAGGAGGAGGTGCGGGATTACCAAAACTGTTGTCCAGAGGGCTGAGGAAGGGTTGTTGAGGTGGTTCGGACATGTAGAGAGAATGGAGCGAAACAGAGTGACTTCAAGAGTGTATCAGTCTGTAGTGGAAGGAAGGCGGGGTAGGGGTCGGCCTAGGAAAGGTTGGAGGGAGGGGGTAAAGGAGGTTTTGTGTGCCAGGGGCTTGGACTTCCAGCAGGCATGCGTGAGCGTGTTTGATAAGAGTGAATGGAGACAAATGGTTTTTAATACTTGACGTGCTGTTGGAGTGTGAGCAAAGTAACATTTATGAAGGGGTTCAGGGAAACCGGCAGGCCGGACTTGAGTCCTGGAGATGGGAAGTACAGTGCCTGCACTCTGAAGGAGGGGTGTTAATGTTGCAGTTTAAAAACTGTAGTGTAAAGCACCCTTCTGGCAAGACAGTGATGGAGTGAATGATGGTGAAAGTTTTTCTTTTTCAGGCCACCCTGCCTTGGTGGGAATCGGCCAGTGTGATAATAATAATAATAATTAATGCAGAGACATGCAAGTGACTGTATCCATCAATGCTACCTGTTAGCTGATCCACTGACTACCTTTCAAGATAATTCATGCTTTTTCTCTCTTGAAATACAAATTGATATAACCCAGTTTCATCTTCATTGAATACCTGTTATGTCTAGTTATTTTCTGCAAAAGACAACACTAATTTGTTTTGTGAAATAATTCAAGTGGCACTAACTATTCAGCCTGCCACTTCACTAACCAACTGGCTTCCTCTCAGATTATATCATGCTTTTGTCATACCGTACTTAGTTACACTGAATGCTTTTGATATATTGCCACATTTTCCAGTATTTCCAACAAAATACAAAGCTACATTTATTTCTTGGGTTCAAAATTATAAGAGTGGCAATGACAGCCAATCCTCATCGGATTCCAGCTCCACGTCTTGTTTTTTCTCTCGTAATTTTTAATGAACAACAAGTTCTCATCTTTAGTGAGTGCCTACAATGTGTAGGCACCTTATTTTCAACCAAATACAGTCGTGCTTGAATGTGTTTGGCAGGGTACATAGTGAATTGTTTAATTAACTGGTAAATAAATATTGTGTGTGTGGCATTTAGCTCAGTGTACCCGTGTTTCTGAGTCTTATACACCTACCATCCGACTTATGACCGAGTTCGGCTCCGAGAAAACGGTCGTAAGTCGAAATGGACGTAAGTCGAACTTTACTACTGAATATCAACATAACATTTTTGTAATGACTTTATTTTATTGTTTTATTTTGGCATTTCATGTTTTACTTTACTTTTTATGATGTTAGTACTGTATTTTATACTGTAAGGTTTAGGATAAACACTGTGTACAACACAAACACTTGTTTATTTCCCAGAAATTTGGCATAAAAAGCACGGTCATAAGTCGAGTCGTCGTATGTTGAGCAGGTCGTAAGTCGGATGGTAGGTGTACCTGCACTTAAAGTAAAGCTTTTTCTTTCCTCCCACTTTTTTTTTTTTAAATACCATAGAAAGCAACTCCATTTTGTCTCCAATTCTTTTCGAGTTTGTTCAGTACGTAAATAATGGGACCAGCTACTTTCCTCAAATTTCCCCTTATATACAGCACTATTGTGATTTCCCTTAATTTTTTTTTTTATTAACACATCAGCCATTTCCCACTGAGGCAGGGTGACTCAAAAAAAGAAGAAACACTTTCATCACCTATCATTCCATCACTGTCTTGCCAGAGGCATGCCTACACTACAGTTAAAAAAAAAAACTGCAACATATCCCCCCCTTCAATCCCTTCAGAGTGCAGGCACTGTACTGCCCACCTCCAGGACTCAATTCCTGCTAACCAGTTTCCCTGAATCTCTTCATGAATGTTACCTTGCTCACAATCCAGTTTTGTAGAAAAATAAGCGAGATGAACCTATATAATATTATAGTCTACCTGGAGGGTATTCTGGGGATCAACGCCCCCGCGGCCTGATCCATGACCAGGCCTCCTGGTGGATCAGGGCCTGATCAACGAGGCTGTTACTGCTGGCCGCACGCAATCCAACATACGAACCACAGCCCGGCTGATCTGGCACCAACTTTAGGTATCTGTCCAGCTCCCTCTTGAAGACAACCAGGGGTCTAATGGTAATGCTCCTTATTGCTGGTGGGAGGCTGTTGAACAGTCTAGGGCTCTGGACACTTATTGCATTTTCTCGTAGTGTACCAGTGACGCCCGTACTTTTCACTGGGGGTATGTTGCATCACCTGCCAAGTCTTTTCCTTTCGTATGGAGTGATTTGTGTGTGCATATTAGGGACCAGTCCCTCCAGAATCTTCCAGGTGTAGATTATGATATATCTCTCTCGCCTGCACTCCAGCAAGTACAAGCCAAGTGCTTCCAGGCATTCCCCGTAGTTAAGGTGTTTGATGGAACTTATACGTGCAGTAAAGGTTCTCTGTACATTCTCTAGATCTTCAATTTCACCTGCCTTGAATGGGGATGTTAATGTACAGCAGTATTCCAGCCTAGAGAGAACAAGTGATTTAAAAAGGATCATCATTGGCTTAGCATCTCTTGTCTTGAATGTTTTCATTATCCATCTTATCAGTTTCTTTGCAGATGTGATAGTGGCATTGTTGTGGTCCTTGAAGGTGAGGTCTTTGGACATTACCACACCCAGGTCCTTCACATGTCTTTTCTGTTCTAATGTGTGATTAGAGTTTGTAGTATACTCAGTCCTAGTTATGGAGTAATTGGAATTTGTCTTCATTGAACATCATATTGTTCTTGTTGCCCATTGGAAAACTTGGTTTATATCTTCTTGGAGCTTTGCCGTGTCCTCAATGAATGACACACTCATGCATATCCTAGTATCATCTGCAGAGGATGATACAGTGCTATGGTTTACATCTCTATGTCTGATATGAGAATGAGGAACAGGATAGGTGCAAGTACTGTGCCTTGTGGGACAGAGCTCTTCACTATGGCATCATCTGATTTAACTCTGTTTACCACTACTCTTTGTGTGCGATTGGTTAGAAAGTTGAAAATCCATCTGCCTACTTTGCCAGTTATCCCTTATCACGCATTTTGTGTGCTATTACACCATGGTCTCGCTTGTCAAAGGCTTTTGCCAAATCTGTGTATACTACATCTGCATTCTGTTTGCTTTCCAATGCATCTAAGACCATATCATAGTGGTCTAGCAGTTGCGAAAGGGAGGAGTGACGTGCTCTGAAACCATGTTGCCCTGGGTTGTGCAATTTTTGGGAGTCCAGGTGGTTTGCTATCCCGCTTCTTAGAACTCTCTCAAAGATTTTTTATGATATGGGACCTTAAAGCTATTGGTCTATAGTTCTTAGCTACTGCTTTGCTGCCACCTTTATGGAGTGGAGCTATATCCATCATTTTTATTGACTTTGGAATCTCACCTGTGTCAAAGCTCCTTCTCCATAGTATACTGAGGGCCCGTGAGAGGGGTTTCTTGCGTTTCTTAATGAACACCGAGTTCCACTAGTCTGGGCCTGGGGCTGATTGCACGGGCATGTCGTCGATGGCTTTCTCAAAGTCTAGTTGAGTAAGGGTTATGTTAGAAATTTGGCATACATTGGCAGGGTTTTGAGGCTCATTCATGGAAAAAATTGTTTGGATTGTGTATCTTTAGACTGATTAGTGGCTCGCTGAACACAGAGTCATATTGAGATTTCAGTATCTCACTCGTTTCTTTGTTGTCGTCTGTGTAGGATCCATCTTGTCTGAGCAGGGGCCCTGTACTAGAAGTGGTTTTTGCCTTGTTTTTGGCATACGAAAAGAAATATTTTGAATTTCTTTCATTTTCACTAATTGCTTTTAACTCCTCTCGTCTCTCCTGGATCCTGTATGAGTCTTTTAACTGTAGCTCAATATTTTCCACATCCCTGGTTAGCACTTCCTTATGTGTACCAGATAATCTGGCATTCTTGAGGAGCTCCGTGATTCTTCGTCTTCTCCTGTAGAGGGAGCGCCTCTCTCCAGTTTACTTCTTTTCTTTTTTCTTTTAGGAATATACCTTGAACATACTTCAGCCACCAGGAGGTTGATCTTTTCAAGGCATTGGTTAGGGTCCGTGTAATTTAAGATATCTTCCCAGCATGTTTCATTTAGGGCATAGTTTACCTGATCCTAGATGAGGTTCTTGTTGTTGAACTTGAATTTGGTAAAGGTACCCTCATAGCTGTATGTATTTTGCTGATCAGGACTCCTGTGTATGTAAGTCTAGACTTCAATTAGATTGTGATCAGAATTTGTTGTTTTTGATGTTATGTTTCTTACCAAGTCCTCATTATTTGTGAAAATAAGGTCTAGGATGTTCTCCAGTCTTGTTGGCTCCACTATCTGCTGACTTAGGGTGTGTTTGTTGCAGAAATTCAGCAGCTCCTGTGTGTGAGACTTTTCATCTGAGCTGCCTCCAGGGATTATTTCTGCTACAACATTATTTGCTATATTCTTCCATTTTATATGTCTTAAATTGAAGTCACCAAGCAGCAAGATGTTTGGAGATGAGGCTGGAAAGTTTCCCAGACAGGAGTCAATTTTTGATAGTTGTTCTTCGAACTGTTGGGAAGTTGCATCTGGTGGCTTATATACAAGTACAATGACTAAGTTTTGGTTCTCGATTTTTTATCAGAACTTCAACTACATCATATGTGGTGTTCAGTATCTCTGTGCAAATGAGTACCTCTTTGACATACAGGCCAACCTTCCCATGTTGCCTGTTCTTTCTGTCACATCTGAAAAGGTTGTATCCAGGTATCCATATTTCACTGTCAAAGTAATCTTTTGCATGGGTCTCTGTGAAGGCTACAGTGTATTTGACTCCCCTAGAAGTCTACTAATGAAAGGTATTTTGTTGTTGGTAGATGGCTTAAGGCCCTGTATATTAGCAAATATAAATGAGGTTGTGTTGCATGTTCGTTGGGGGGATTTTGTTGTTGGCATCAGTAGCTGTGAGTCCAGAAGGGCCATTGGCTGTGCTTCCAGTCTAACAAGGCTCCAAGGTGGTGGACTATTTTGGTTATCTCTTTGTTTCCTACCACTAAATAATCACTTGGTGTTGTCATAACTACCATAGCTACTATGATGTGTTGTACAGGGTGTGTGCCTCCTAGTCCCTTTTAAATGGTATGCGGTGCAATTGGTATTGTAACATTGTTTTTCAAGGACTGAAGAATGACACATCTCAGGGTGGAAGAATTTGCAAGAAGTAGAATGACACACTCCTTTAGACAGGAGGTTGTGGCATTTTTTGGGATGCTCAAAGTTGCATGCCTCATTCGTTTTCCCTGATATTCCATGTTTACAGATGTCCTAAACATAGAATTTGCACCATTTGTTTTTGGTTGGATACAATTCGTGCTGGATGTATTCCTAATCTGTGCAGACCCTAGAACTGCACTACATTCCTCCATTATATGAAGTAAAAGTTTTTCCATCATTTACATTTTTATGGTTCTTGGGTACTAGTTGCCTCATTGTGGACAGACCCTGCAGGATCCTCGAGTCTGTCGGTAATTGAGTACTGTACTGTGTATTAAGTTTGCTGGACAGTCCAAAGAAATTTACTATGAAAAGTAGTTTTTTGAATACCAAAGCTGTGAGTAATGAAGTTTCACTACATTTCTAATAGGAAATATGACTTTATGGTTATCCAGTTCAATAAAATTGTAAATTGTTAACTTTAGAAGATTTATTTTTCATGAGTAATAACTAAAAAAAATTATCTTTCAGTGAATGTACAGAGTCCCAGCTATGCTGAAGGTAGTCAGTCACCGTCCACACTCTTGCCTCTGTCCATGGATCCCGTCCTACGTAAGATACCGAGCATTCTGTCTGATTTCACTGATAGAATTCTGTTTATATGTAATGAAAATGTTCAAGAAGCATTAATTGTTATCAGAGTTCCTATAAATTATATCTCCTAAAGGAATTGTGTAAATAATAAATTACCCCTCAGAGCAAGCTGCTTCAGGCAACAGCAGTAGTCAGCAGCAGAAACGTCATCTAGGAGACAACTTCAGTCAGAAAGTTCGGATGAGGAGCAATTGTTTTGTAACTACCGTCGACTCGCGTTTCATTATTGCCTGTGGCTTCTGGGACAACAGCTTTCGTGTATTCTCCACTGAGACAGGTTGGTTCTTGCTTATATTACATGTTATTACTTATATTGTACAGATATTATTAAATGTGTCAATTGATCTGGTAGTTTTCATCAACTTTTGGGATGAAGTATTTACACCTAGTGACAGTAATTTTCTTTTGAAAATGCATTACATAGGTGTGAAGATGGTTTAAATTTGTTCTATATACTGTATATAATAATAATTTCATTGCACACAAATAGCAGTACCTTGATAAAAACAGTAATGTAATTTAATGCTATAATAGATTATGCTCTTGATCATTTATTGGAATTAAAATGTACTACTGTAAGTAATTACAGATAAACTAGAGATGAGTTGAGAGAATTAAATATGTATTGAGGTTATTTAACTATACTGTAGTCCCCCATTATCCACGGGGGATACATTCCAAGATCTACTGTGAATACCCGTAATTGTGGATAGTATTGAACCCTATAATAAAGTTTAATTGATAAATTATGCACAATAAGTCAAGAATTAGCACTTTTTCATGATGGGAAGCACTTCATGGCTTCTCTTAGGCTTTGAAGAACTACCAGCATCACTACTTTTTCACTTTGGGGCCATTATTAAGCAAAATTAAGGGTTATTTTCGAGCCAGGGTAAGTTGCAGAAATCGAATCTGTGGATACAGGGGGTTCTGCTATATATAGTGTTAAAATGCCAATTATTAAGTTGAGTAAACCTATAATGTGGGGGATACATTTCTGAAAATTGTCTTGTGTAAATTAGCATTATGTAATGCAAAGTATGTGGGGAAAAAAATAAGATCATCTTGATTCTTCCCCCCCAAAAAATACAGAATAACTTTTTTTTTCTTTTAATTTTATTTTGCTAATGTCTGTGTTGAGACGTTGATACAGCCCTGCTGGATTAAGTTGGATGCAGTTAGGCTTATCATATCAACCCTAGGCATACATGTAAACATAACAGAAATAAAAGCCATATTGCCTTACCAAATTGTACTGAACATATAGAACCTAGAGCAAGGGGCTAGTAACCATCCCTCTCCAGTATGAGTTACTGAATGTAAAAAGAAAAACAAAAGTTTATTTAGGTCACCCTGCCTTGGTGGGATACGGCCAGTATGTTGAAAACAAATATACGTACATAGTACGCATATAGAAACTAAAAAATGTATGCATTGAAGATAGCAACAACCAAGGAAAATGCAGTAGGACTGTAATAAAATATTGTTTTACAGGATCTTTGATGACATGTGCATTTTAATCCATGCTTCCAGTGGTGTTAGTGGGTTATGTCTGGGAGATGTGGGAAGGTGTAAACTATGGGTCAGTACTACATAAGTTAGTGGCCTTATATATCAACAACACAAACAACTTTATTATAGCTATGGTTATCAAAGTTTCCTACACAGTTATATTATTTAAGAAATTTTTCACACTTTTATCAGTTTCCACTGTATCCAACAGTTGTAGAAGTACAGTTAGAGAAGGAACATGACTGTTAAAGGTACTGGAATGTGTAATTACATTGTGAAAAGCTGATCAAGTTGTCATCTTTTTCTGCTGAACTTTCTGAGTATTCCTGATATTAATGCACTGAATATTCTTTTAAAGCTTATTATGCAGGTGCTTTATGCAAATTAAGAATTCATAAGTTATATAGATTTTTGAAAGACCTTTGTTAGATGAAAGAGACATTGTCTAGAAACTTATTCAGCTGAAGGCACAGCAGGGGCTTGTGGCTCTGAGAGAAGATTGTAAAGAAAGATCTGTGGAGTTTACTACCCAGATTTCTCTGTGGCATTAAGCCAAAAGAATTCATGTGCCGTCATATTATGAGAGAGTTTACTGTACATTACAGTATACAGTGGTCCCTCGATAATCGTAGTTCTCGAGAGTCGTAGATTTCGAAAATCATAGCGATATTTTCGTATAAACGTGGGCTCGCTAATCGTAGATTGACTCGCAAATAGTAGGTCGTCCGGGACACGTACGCACGGTGTGAGCCGGGGTAGCCTCCCTACCCAACCAGTCTGGCATTGTTTACCAGTAAGCGAAGGTCCCCTCACGTGCTCCTACAAAATATTTCATAATCCACTCATTTTAGTGCTTTCAAGTACTAAATAAGCTACCATGGCTCCAAAGAAAGCTCCTAGTGCCAAGTCTTTGGTAAAGAAGGTGAGAAATACTATTGAATTTAAGAAAAACATCATTGAACAATATGAAAGTGGCTTAAGTGCGGCCGAACTGGCCAGGATGTATAACAGACCCTACACAACCATCGTGGCCAAGAAAAAGGAAATCAAGGATGCTGTTGTTGCGAAGGGGGTAAATATGCTGACAAAAATGAGATCACCAGTACTCGAAGAGGTTGAGAAGTTATTATTGGCGTGGATAAACAAGAAACAATTAGCAGGAGATAGTGTTATGACATCGATTATTTGTGAAAAGGCTAGGCAGTTGCACGACGATCTGGTAAAGAAATTGCCTGCAAATAGTGGTGATGTGAGTGAATTTAAGGCCAGCAAAGGTTGGTTTGAGAGATTTAAGAACCGTACAGGCGTACACAGTGTGGTAAGGCATAGTGAGGCTGTCAGTTCGGACCACAAAGCAGCTGAAAAATATGTTCATGAATTCAAGGAGTACATAGAGGCTGAAGGACTGAAACCTGAACAAGTGTTCAGTTATGACGAAACAGGCCTCTTTTGGAAGAAAATGCCAGAGAGGACCTGCATTACACAGGAGGAAAAGGCACTCCCAGGACACAAGCCTATGAAAGACAGGCTGACGCTCATGTTCTGTGCTAATGCTAGTGGGGATTTCTAAGTGAAGCCTTTACTAGTGTACCATTCTGAAAATCCCAGAGTGTTCAGGAAAAACAATGTTATGAAGAGTAAATTGTGTGTGTTTTGGAAATCTAATAGTAAGGCATGAGTCACGAGGGAAATTTTCATCAAGTGGTTCAATGAAGTGTTTGGCCCTAGTGTGAAGAATTACCTCCTGGAAAAGAAATTGGATCTCAAGTGCCTGCTAGTAATGAACAATGCACCTGCTCATCCTCCAAACTTGGATGACCTAATTTTCGAGGAGTTTGGGTTCATCACAGTAAAGTTCTTGCCCCCGAATACCACTCCTCTCCTCCAGCCCATGGACCAACAGGTCATTGCAAACTTTAAAAACTCTACACCAAAGCAATGTTTCAAAGGTGCTTGAATGTGACCTCAGACACTCACTTGACCCTAAGAGATTTTTGGAGAGAACACTTCAGCATCCTCCATTGCATAAGCCTTATATGTAAGGCTTGGGAGGGAGTGACTACCAGGACTTTGAACTCTGCTTGGAGAAAATTGTGGCCAGACTGTGTCGACAAGAGGGATTTTGAAGGGTTTGTGGCTGACCCTGATGAGCCTATGTCTGTTGTTAAATCTGTTGTGGCACTGGGGAGTTCCATAGGGTTGGATGTGAGTTTGGAGGATGTGGAAGAGTTGGTGGAAGACCACAGTGAAGAGCTCACCACTGAGGAGCTGCAAGAGCTTCAGCAGGAAGAGCAACAGATCGCAGCTCAGAATCTTGCTGCAGAGGAGGAGGAAGAGAGATGGAAGAAGGTGCCTTCTTCAGAAATTAAGGAGATTTTTGCAATGTGGGGTAAGATGAAAAGATTTATGGAGAAACATCACCCTGACAAGGCTGTTGCAAGCCATGTTGGCAACATGTACAGTGACAAAGTCTTGGGCCATTTTAGGGAAGTGTTAAAGAGACGTCAGAAACAGAGCTCTCTGGAGGGTTATTTTGCGAGACAGGGCTCCAGTGACTCTCAAGCTGGTCCTAGTGGCATTAAGAAACAGAGAAGAGAAGCAACCCCAGAAAAGGACTTGGTATCTGAGGTGTTGCTGGAAGGGGATTCCCCTTCCAAACAGTAACTAATCCAATCTCTGTCTTCCTCCAGTCTCCCATACACTAAGAAGAATCTCCAATAAAGGTAAGTGTTATGCTGTTAATGTTTCATTCATCATTTCCCATTGTATTGTTTATGTACTACATCTATATTTCAAGTAAAAAATTTTTTTTTGTTTTAATACTTCTGGGTGTCAGGAACGGATTAATTGTATTTACATTATTTCTTATGGGGAAAATTCATTTGGAAATCATAGATTTCGATAATAGTAGCTCCTCCGGGAACGGATTAAATACGATAAACGAGAGACCACTGTATACTGTATGTATAACAAGATGTTGAGTCATAATGTTAAGGGATTTGATGTTTAGGAAGTCTTATAATTTATTATTATAAATTTTAATATTACAGTTATTTGCAAATGACTTAGTTGTTTGGTAAGTGCACATAACCAAAAATAAAGTGCAAGAAATATTGAGATGTTGAGAGTATAATGTTAAGTCTTGCCTCTTAAATAAAATTAGTATTATTACACATGTACTGCACTAATGTACATATTGCCTAAATATACATAAGAACATAAGAAAGAAGGAACACTGCTACAGGCCTTCTGGCCCATGCGAGGCAGGTCCAAGTCTCCTACCGGCTTAAGCCAATGACCCAACCTAGTCAGGTCAGGTCACATTCACTTAAGGAAGGAGTATGGCATCAGACCTAGTAGCACAAGCTAGTCAGGTCCAACTCGCACCCACCCACACCCACTCGTGTATTTATCTTATCCATTTTTAAAACTACACAACATTTTAGCTACTATGACAGTACTCAGGAGTGTTCCACTCTTCCACAACTGTTACCAAACCAGTGCTTTCCTATATCCTTCCTGAATCTGAATTTTTCCAAATTGAAACCATTGCTGCAAATCCTGTCTTGGCTAGATATTTTTTGCATGCTATTTACATCCCCTTTATTCCTGTTTTACATTTATGCAGTATTAGAATGTGGGGCAGAAGTTTGTGGTTATAGGAGGGTGGGTGCAGGAGGAAAGAGGAGTGATTGGTGAAATGATGAAGTAAAGGGTGTGATAAAAGAGAAAAAGTTAGCTTATGAGAGGTTTTTATAAAGCACAAGTGTTATAAGAAGACTAGAGTATATGGAGAGTAAAAGAAAGGTGAAGAGTGGTGAGAGAGTGCAAAAGGAGGGCAGATGATAGTGGGAGAGGCACTGTCAAGAAATTTTAATGAAAATAAGAAAAAATTTTGGAGTGAGTTAAGAAAGCCTAGAGAACGAATGGATTTGTCAGTTAAAAACAGTAGGGGAGTTAGTAGATGGGGAGATGGAGGTTTTGGGTAGATGGCGAGAATATTTTGAGGGACTTTTAAATGTCGACGAAGAAAGGGAAGCGGTTATTCCATGCACTGGCCAGGGAGGTATACCATCTTTTAGGAGTGAAGAAGAGCAAGATGTAAGTGTGGGGAAGGTGCGTGAGGCATTACATAGAATGAAAGGGGGTAAAGCAGCTGGAACTGACGGGATCATGACAGAAATGTTAAAAGCAGGGGGGATATAGTGTTGGAGTGGTCGGTATTTTTGTTTAATAAATGTATGAAAGAGGGGAATGTACCTAGGGATTGGCAGAGAGCATGTATAGTCCCTTTATGTAAAGGGAAGGGGGACAAAAGAGATTGTAAAAATTATAGAGGAAGAAGTTTACTGAGTATACCAGGAAAAGTGTACGGTAGGGTTATAATTGAAAGAATTAGAGGTAAGACAGAATGTAGGATTGCAGATGAGCAAGGAGGTTTCAGAGTGGGTAGGGGATGTGTAGATCAAGTGTTTACATTGAAGCATATATGTGAACAATATTTAGATAAAGGTAGGGAAGTTTTTATTGCATTTATGGATTTAGAAAAGGCATATGATAGTGGATAGAGGAGCAATGTGGCAGATGTTGCAAGTATGTGGAATAGGTGGTAAGCTACTAAATGCTAAAGAAAAATTAGATATCAAATTGGGGAGGAGGAGTATGGAAGAAGTGAATGTTTTCAGATACTTGGGAGTTGACGTGTCGGCAGATGGATTTATGAAGGATGAGGTTAATCGTAGAATTGATGAGGGAAAAAAGGTGAGTAGTGCGTTGAGGTATATGTAGAGACAAAAAACGTTATCTATGGAGGCAAAGAAGGGAATGTATGAAAGTATAGTAGTACCAACACTCTTATATGGGTGTGAATGCAGCAGCAAGGAGGTGGTTGGAGGCAGTGGAGATGTCCTGTCTAAGGGCAATGTGTGGTGTAAATATTACGCAGAAAATTCGGAGTGTGGAAATTAGGAGAAGGTGTGGAGTTAATAAAAGTATTAGTCAGAAGGGTTGTTGAGGTGGTTTGGTCATTTAGAGAGAATGGATCAAAGTAGAATGACATGGAGAGCATATAAATCTGTAGGGGAAGGAAGGAAGGGTAGGGGTCGTCCTCGAAAAGATTGGAAGGAAGAGGTAAGGGAGGTTTTGTGGGCGAGGGGCTTGAACTTCCAGCAGGCGTGCTTGAGCGTGTTCGATAGAAGTGAATGGAGACGAATGGTATTTGGGACCTAACGATCTGTTGGAGTGTGAGCAGGGTAATATTTAGTGAAGGGATTCAGGGAAACCCTGAATATATAGCTGGACTTGAGTCCTGGAAATGGGAAGTACAATGCCTGCACTCTAAAGGAGGGGTTTGGGATATTAGCAGTTTGGAGGGATATGTTGTGTATCTTTATACATATATGCTTCTAAACTGTTTTGTTCTGAGCTCCTCTGCAAAAACAGTGATTATGTGTGAATGAGGTGAGTGTTGAATGATGATGAAAGTATTTTCTTTTTGGGGATTTTCTTTCTTTTTGGGTCACCCTGCCTCAGTGAGAGACGGCCGACTTGTTAAAAAAAAAAAAATTATATCCCTCCTAATTCTACACCTTTCTAGAGAGTGCAGTTTCATGGCCTTCAGCCTATCCTCATAGGGATGATTTCTGATACATGGGATCAGCTTTGTCATCCTCCTTTCTACATTTTCCAGATCATTTATATCCATTCTGTAATACGGTGACCAAAACTGTGCAGCAGTGTACATAAAACATTTTGACAGGTTTGAATTGTAATATTAAATTTACATTGATGTGTACATTGAATAAGAAGTGTAAAGCATAATAATACAATAAATGTAGCAAATTCAAATACACACCATATTGGGTTTTGAAGAAAAAATGGATTGCATAACAGTGTTTTTCTACACAGATCAGTCTGTTGTCCCACTAAACACTTGTTCTGCACCCCTTCTCTTTTTCATTATTGTAGGCAGTATACAATGTGAATTCAGTAGTATTTTGAAGATACACTGTACACAAAAGAGAATTTTAGTTCTTGTTCATTAACTAGCTGTGATGACTTCAGTGAGAGTAGTGTGTTGCTAAAGGCTGGAGTTGGATAAGATTCTAGTGGCTGACTGATAAGATCCCTTTAAAAGTAAGAAATAGTGAGGGACTAGTATAGAGTAAAAATTCAGTTAAGACTGTGTAGGCATAGTTTTTTGGTACATTTTCAAACTTGTTTACTATTTTACTCAACAGCTAAAATTGTGCAAATAGTGTTTGGTCATTATGGGGTGGTGACGTGCCTAAGCCGTAGTGAGTGCAACATCACCAGTGACTGTTATGTTGCCTCCGGTTCCCACGATTGCACTGTTCTTCTCTGGCATTGGAATGCCCGCACTCAGGTATTCATGTGCACATCATTTAGTAAGATAACATTGTTAAATAATTCAGTGTATGGTGGACATATACGTACATTCCTTATTACTCATATAAAGTTAAATGTTATGGTATAATCATTTTAAGGGCATTTAAATAAAAGCATGCCAAAGTTTGTAAATTACATAATTTACTGGTTCAGTAGTTGCTTATTTATTCATATGCCACTTACCTGTATAGGTGCCCCTCTCTTTATGATGGTTCAACTTAAAATATTTTGGCTTTATGGTGGTGTGATAGCAGTGCACATTCAGTAGTCATCAAACATTTTTCTGTATTTAATCAAATTATGTCTACGAAACACCCAAGTGTTTCTCCTGCTTCTGATATTTAGTTACAGTAATTATTTTTTTTATTTACTTATTCAGTGACAGTAGTTATTTATTATGTATTTATGTTTGACTTGGAATATTTTTGACTTGTGAGGAGTTCTTCGGAACATAACCCCATTGTAAGCTGAGGAGCACCTGTACACTGTGCTCTACCACCATCATGCTGATTCCAGATTAAAAAAAAAAAAAGATTGTCAGTTGGCAAGTGAGAGGAAAAAAACCAACTGCCCCTAAATATGTGGCCCATCCTCGTATCGGTGTCAATCAGTGGTAAGAACGTCAGGTGTGACACTCACACTTGAATGAAAATACAAATATTTAACGGTAGACTTAACAGTGTGTTCAGTGGATGTCCATTTTCAGTTTATACAGTACTTCTGATTGTTTTTGTTACTACTATTGTTTGTTTTTGAATGATCATGTTATAATTGATTAAATTTTACTTAAGAGGTGACACTCTTGAGTCATTTGATCTAAATAATATGCAAGAAATCAATGTTTGCTGTAAGATAACAGGTTGAAGTACCTGTATATCAGTTAATCATAGCTGTTATGGTAACCTTGGATAGGTTACCATAATAGCTATGATTAACTGATCATCACTATAAAGGCCTGGAATGATGGCACATCATTCCAGGCCTTTATAGTGATGATAAAAAGTAAATAAATTTTCTCTAAAAACATATTTCAAGAATTATTAACAAATATTTGCTCATAATTTGTATAAGAATAATGTTTGTCATTTATACAGTTTCCTTAACCCTTGAGGCTCGCCAGGCCTTCTCAGGGTAGCCAAAATTTAAAAAAAAAAAAATTATTTTTTCTTATGAAAAGATAGAGAATCTTTTGCCAATCATAATGACACCAAAAGTATGAAATTTGATGGAAAACTTACGGAATTATGCTCTCGCGAAGTTAGCGGTCTTGACGATGTTTACGCATCGGCGATTTTGTCCACTTTGAGCCCTATTTTCGGCCAATTCCATTGTACTAGTCGACAAAAATCATAACTATTTCGCTAGACCTGTTTTTTCTATCGAATGAGTACAAGAAACCACCCATTTACCAATTTCAACTATCCAATAAAGTGGTCAGAATTTAGCAATTTTGCCAATTTCACACAAATTTTAAAAGATGCCAATTTCCAAATAGGGTCCAGAATAAACAAGAAAGACATCCCTGGCACTAAAATAACATTTCCTGTGTTCATTAGTCACATCCCCATGCCCCCCTTATATTTGTTTTGCTTTCCACTTTGAATTTTTATTCTCACAAAAAATAGAAGATTTACTGTTATGCAGACTACTGTATTAGTATAGAAATGGTATAAATAATACCAGCGCACTTGTGAAAGAATATTAGATTCACCAGTTGACGTGTATTGGACGCGTGGCATGATTTGTTTACTTTTGAACTTTGGCAAAAATCGAACATTTCTGCTACTTTGAGCTCAATTTCAAGGTATTTTTCATTGTGAAACCAATCAAAATCATCTCAATTTCTGTAATATGTCTTCCATTCTATAAAATACGACCAGGAAAACTAGAATACAACCAGTTTTTTTTCTCATTATGCACTGTGTGCTGCAGGATTTCTTTTTTTACTGCGCACACTGACCACATAGACCCATTCTTTCATATGTAGGCCTACCAGCTTATTCTTGCTAGATTTGAGGGTGTTAGAATTTATGCATACTAGTATGTCAAAAACCCTGGCGCATAAGCCGTACTAGTACGGCCGAAACCCCAAAAGGGTTAATATAATATTGCTTTGTGTTTCTAGGCCATTATTTGCCACGTGCACATCTACAAAATTTTTATTTAGTTATAATACCAGTAATTATTTGGGACTTATGGTATATTTTTTCTTAAATAATTGCCAAGTTTTTTTCATCACAGAAATACTGCATATTAGTTTTTAAAACTTTTTCATACTTTTAACAAATGTAAAATTAGAATGAATAACAACACTGGTGTGATAATTAGTTTGTCAGCAGTTTTTCTTCTCTATCACAATAGTGTTTAACTGTTATTGTCCTATAGCTTTTTAACTTTAGCTATATGAATACATGTAATTTTCTTATCCTTTTGTAGAGCATTTTAAACTATTTGTTTCTGTAAGTGACTTGATTTTTTTCACATGCAGATGATAATGGGTGAAGGAGATTCACCAACCCCACGTGCCACGCTCACAGGTCACGAAACTGAGGTCACAGCTGTTGTCATTTCTGCTGAACTTGGCCTTGTAGTGTCTGGCTCTAAGGGTAAGAGTAAGGTTTTAGACTAAATACTCAGTATAATAAAATTTTTTACCTTTATGAAAGTAATTAGCTCAGAATTTTCTGCATAATGTTCATAATACTCATTGCCTTTGAACATGACATCTTCACAACCTTCAGCCTCCTCTTTGCTGCAGCATTTAAACTTGTGCTTCAAACCCATGTAACAGTGTTAAAACTGCTCTGGTGCATTCCCCTTTTTGCTTCCAGAGTTAAAGTTCTTTGTCTCCACAGATGCCTCAATGTACCACCCAGCTTTTTTCTCTCATCAGTTCTATGATTCATGTCATCTTTCATAGATCCATCTAGCAAGAAGTACACTCCCAAATATATGGACACATTGAATTCCTCTATACTCCCTCCTCATAATCTGATATCCATTCTTTCAATTTCTAGATTCTTTGGTATTCTTGTGACCTTCCTCTTTCCTATGTCCACTTCTAATTTCCATCTTTTATATACCCTCCAAAATTATTCCACTAACCTTTACAACTTTTCTTGAGAATCTCCCATCAGTGAAAAGTAACTGTCCCAACTCCCACTTTGAATGAACTTCCTAGCATTCACTTCCTTTACATCACACATCCCTGTCTGAGGTCTACTTTAGATGGAAAATAATCCCCTCATCCATACTCCACCTGAGACTCACTATCCGTATAAAAACTCACTACTGCTTTTAATAATCTACCACCTATTCCATATATTTGCGACATTTTCCACGTTGTTTCCCTGTCCATTCTATCAAATGCCTTTTCTAAATCCAGGTGAGGGGGTTACCAAAATTATTATTCAGAGAGCTGAGAAGGGGTTATTGAGATGGTTTAGACATTTAGAGAGAATGGAGCACAATTGCATGATGTGTTGTATAAATCTGGGGTGGAGGGAAGGAAAGGTAGGGGTTGTCCCAAGAAAAGTAGGAAGGTGGGAGTAATGGAGGTTTTGAATCCTAGGGGCTTAGATGTCCAGCAGGCTAATGTGAGCGCTTTAGATAGGAATCAGTGGATGCAAGTAGTTTTTTGTGATGTGCTGCTGGAGTGTGCACAAGGTATCATTTATGAAACTAGGGAATAGTTAGCCAGATTTGAGTATTGGAGGTGGAAAGGGTAGAGCCTACACTTTGAAGGAAAGATAGAAATATTTCAATTGCAGGGTAATCTGAATTGTGATATCAGCATACTTCTGGAAAGAAGCAGTTGAATGAATGATGTGAATTCATTCAGTGGCTATCTCCTTCCTTGGCAGGAGACTGCTGTTAAGGTAAAGGAAAAATAATGACTAATGAAAAATAAAAGTCAAAATATCATGGCAGGGACACTTTATGAATAACCCACACTTAGGAGGAAACTTTATATTTAGAATCTGTTACTACTGCAATTACATATTTTTGAATAATATGTTTGTGGTTAAATAAGGAGAGCTAGTCTGTTGTACGAATGTCTAGTGCTTGTAGCACCTAGTGTCCATTTGGTATTTACCAAGTTGACAATTATGGTCTCTTGCTCATCAACTGAGTCACCTGAGTTTTAACCCTCCTGGGTAATAAATACAGTACGAAGAACATTGTCATCATCATTTTTTTCTGTATAATCATTCATACTTGATTCTACTGTATACAGTAATACATGGGAAATTTTAAAGTAATGTTTTTCCATCCCAAGTGTTTGGGTAGGTAATAGTTCATGTTTTCAGATGGCCCAGTACTCATTCACACCACTTCTGGGGATCTGCTGCGATCACTGGAGGCACCTGAAGGTTTTCTTTCTCCTGAAAATGTTGCTCTTTCTCGTGAGGGCCTAATTGTTATTAATTATGATCGAGGACATGTTGCTGCATATACTATGAATGGAAAGAGGCTACGACATGAATCTCACAATGACAATATTCAGGTTAGTACTTCACGAGATATTGCTGTGGGGTTGAGTAGGATCAGCTACATTTATTTCTTTAACCTATAGATAACTTAATATAGTGTATTTTTACCTAAGGTGTATAACGTATGTGACTTGTACTTATCTGTTCGAGTTGCAGGGGAGGGTGAGCCAGAGCTCTTGGTCCTGCCTCTTAACTTTTGACAAACTGATATAACTGAGCCTGTTGTAACTGTTATTGAACACAATATAGAGTTCACCTACACTGTATTATTGTTAAACTTATTCCACCTCTCTGCTACTATTCCATTGAAGAAGTCTTTCTTTCAACACACCGGCCGTATCCCACCGAGGCGGGGTGGCCCAAGAGGAAAAACGAAAGTTTCTCCTTTTACACTTAGTAATATATACAGGAGAAGAGGTTACTAGCCCCTTGCTCCCGGCATTTTAGTCGCCTCTTACAACATGCATGGCTTACGGAGGAAGAATTCTGTTCCACTTCCCCATGGAGGTAAGAGGAAATAAACAAGAACTAGAAAAAAATAGAGGAAAACCCAGAGGGGTGTGTACATATATAAATGCTTGTACATGTATGTGTAGTGTGACCTAAATGTAAGTAGAAGTAGCAAGATGCACCTGAAATCTTGCATGTGTATGAGACAGAATAAAAAGACACCAGCAATCCTACCATCGTGTAAAACAAATATAGGCTTCCGTTTTACACTCACTTGGCAGGACGGTAGTACCTCCTTGGGCGGTTGCTGTCTACCAACCTACTACCTAGGACATTGAAGAAATATCTCCTTAATATCTTTAAGGCTTATTTAGGTGTGTAATTTCCAGTACTCTCCTTGTTCTTGTTATATCTCTGGTAAAGTTTTTCTAATCTGTTCTGTCTATGCCTGTCAGTATTTTATGTTGTAATTATATTGCCTTTTGTTCTTTATTTCTGTGAGATAAGTCTCAGCTTGTCTCCATGGGGAAGTGGAACAGAATTCTTCCTCCATAACCCATGCGTGTCGCAAGAGGTGACTAAAATGCTGAGAGCAAGGGGCTAGTAACCTCTTCTTCTATATACATTAGTAAAGTTATGATGAGAAACTTGTTTTTCTTTTTGGGCCACCTGGCCTCGATGGGATACGTCTGGTTTGTTGAAAGAAGAAGTCTCAGCTCACTTATTCTTTCTTCATAGCTCGTTCCCCTCAGCTTAATTATTAGTTTTGATAGTCTTTTTACACATTCTCAGTTTTTGCTTTGTTTTTACTAAATGTGATTGGAACAACCAGTTCAGAATATAGATATATTTAGTCTTTTTCAACTTCTTCAAAATGTAGTTGGGCAAGGATTTTATTTAAATCCAACACCTCATAGAATGAGAGCTTTCCAGAGAATAAAAATTCATTTATAGTAAAAATGTAATTAAAAACAGAATTTGCAGATTAAATGTGTTGAGACTCAATAATTTTACTTGGGTAGTACTTATGCTCTGTTTTTTCAATATTGCTGTACACTGTTGATAAGAATTTTGTAGCTATATGTAGAAAAAGTATAAAAAATTTTTAGCTTTTTCAGTGGGGTTACAGATGACACTGAAAATAATGTTTAGCGATATTAGGTGAAAATTTTACGGCTATATTCACTCACTTCAAGTAAAGGTTGTACATTGTATTCTTGTGTTAAAAGTGAAGCTTGCATTGCGTGCGAGCACAAAAAAAAAAAATTGTTCATTAACTGTACATTTTTTTTTCAGCAAACATGTTTGTTCATATTTGTCTCTTTTAAATTTAATATATGTTCAGAATGTTGATCGTGCTTAATACATAACATATATATTTCTAAGTGTTACTCTGCCTCAGTGGGAGTTGTCACAGTTGCTCTTTGCTGATGACACTGTGCTCTTGGGAGATTCTGAAGAGAAGTTGCAGAGATTGGTGGATGAATTTGGTAGGGTGTGCAAAAGAAGAAAATTGAAAGTGAATACAGGAAAGAGTAAGGTTATGAGGATAACAAAAAGATTAGGTGATGAAAGATTGGATATCAGATTGGAGGGAGAGAGTATGGAGGAGGTGAATGTATTCAGATATTTGGGAGTGGACGTGTCAGCGGATGGGTCTATGAAAGATGAGGTGAATCATAGAATTGATGAGGGGAAAAGGGTGAGTGGTGCACTTAGGAGTCTGTGGAGACAAAGAACTTTGTCCTTGGAGTCAAAGAGGGGAATGTATGAGAGTATAGTTTTACCAACGCTCTTATATGGGTGTGAAGCATGGGTGATGAATGTTGCAGCGAGGAGAAGGCTGGAGGCAGTGGAGATGTCATGTCTGAGAGCAATGTGTGGTGTGAATATAATGCAGAGAATTCGTAGTTTGGAAGTTAGAAGGAGGTGCGGGATTACCAAAACTGTTGTCCAGAGGGCTGAGGAAGGGTTGTTGAGGTGGTTCAAACATGTGGAGAGAATGGAGCGAAACAGAATAACTTAAGAGTGTATCGGACTGTAGTGGAAGGAAGGCGGGGTAGGGGTCGGCCTAGGAAAGGTTGGAGGGAGGGGGTAAAGGAGGTTTTGTGTGCGAGGGGCTTGGACTTCCAGCAGGCATGCGTGAGCGTGTTTGATAGGAGTGAATGGAGGCAAATGGTTTTTAATACTTGACGTGCTGTTGGAGTGTGAGCAAAGTAACATTTATGAAGGGGTTCAGGGAAACCGGCAGGCCGGACTTGAGTCCTGGAGATGGGAAGTACAGTGCCTGCACTCTGAAGGAGGGGTGTTAATGTTGCAGTTCAAAAACTGTAGTGTAAAGCACCCTTCTGGCAAGACAATGATGGAGTGAATGATGGTGAAAGTTTTTCTTTTTCGGGCCACCCTGCCTTGGTGGGAATCGGCCAGTGTGATAATAAAAAATTTTTTTTTAAGGTTTTAAATTCATGAAGTAATTCAAAATAGGTATTGTTCATTTACAGCACTGGTTACAGTGTAATAGCATTCTCAGGTAACAGCAGCATTATATTACCATTAATCGCCAGTCATGTCTGCTATTTACATTACTTGAAATATAATTACCTACTTAGCCATTAGTATTTCCTCACTCTTGTTATCTTACATTAATTTTGTACTGAGACCCGTTTCCTAATTCTAATCTAATAAATAAAATATAACTGCGAATATTGTTCATTTTTATTAGATTGTTAGACTTAAAAATTCACTTCATTTAGATGACAAGTTTTTTAACGAGTTATATCCAGATACAGTAACTAAGGAAAGTTATCTTTATAGTGTGTGATTCTGAGCCGTGATGGAGAGTACATGATGACTGGAGGAGAGAAAGGCATTGTTGAAGTATGGCGGACATTTTCCCTTGCCTTGCTGTATGCTTTCCCAACCTGTGATTCTGCTATTAGGTCTCTTGCACTCTCCCATGACCAGAGGTAAGTTTCATGTATTTTGTATAAATTTTATTTTTAATTTTTTTTTAAGTGACTTGTGTGGCTGTATCTACAGCTCTAATAATGTAAATATGATGTTTAACTCTAGGACTGCTTCTCCATTTACCCCTTTAAAAATGGAGCACTGTCAGTCTACATAGTGCATTCTGAAGAACATATTACTCTCCAAAACTTACACTTGAAGTGATATTTTTGGAGATTACTATAATATTCTTCAGAATGCACTATGTAGACTGATAGTGCTAATTACATGCTAAGTCATCCAACAGCATAATATACAAGATGAAATTTCCAATGAAGTCAGTATACGTA
The DNA here is from genome assembly GCF_038502225.1 of Cherax quadricarinatus. Lineage (NCBI taxonomy): Eukaryota > Metazoa > Arthropoda > Malacostraca > Decapoda > Parastacidae > Cherax > Cherax quadricarinatus. The sequence goes on along the minus strand of NC_091352.1, from coordinate 7,430,594 downwards.
GATTTGTGAGATAATGTAGTTTGGGATGCATCCACTACAGTACCTGCACTTTAAAGTAGGGGTTAGAGAGATTTGCTGTTAGGAGGAACATTTGAACTGTAGTATGTGCATGCATTTGGCAAGACAGTGATGGTGAAAGTGTCTTCAGGTCATCCTGCCTTGGTGGATGGTAGTGTTAAAAAAAAAAGTTATTTAATAAATGGTGTACTGAGACATTGTGGAAAGAAAGAAATTTATCTATGGAGAGCAAAAAATGGAATGTATATGGGTGAGCAGCATAGGTTTTAAATGCTGCAGAGATTAGGAAGGTGGAGGCATTGGAGATGCCCTATTGGAGAAAAGTGTATGTTTGAAGGGAGGGGATTCAAGAGACTTAGTTTTAGGGGCTTGAGCATCTAGCAGGTGTGTGTGTGTGTGTGTGTGTGTGTGTGTGTGTGTTTGTTTTTGTTTTTGTTTTTGTTTGTTTCAGGACTGCATGGAGACAAATGGTTTTTAATGGACATACTGTTGGAGTGTAAACATGGTAACCATTATGAAGGGATTCAGGAAAACCAGTTAGCTGGACTCGAGTCTTGGAGGTAGGAAAGGCAGTGCCTCCTGCACTCTGAAAAAGGGGTGGGCAATTTTCAGTTAGAAGGTAATATGATTGTGATGTCACCACCTCTGGAAAAATGGTCAATAAGTAAACATTGGTAAGTGTTTTCTTCTATAGGTCACCCTACCTTAGTGGGAGACAGCCATTGAGTTTAAAAAAATTATGCATTGCAACCAGTTTAATGGTTATTTGTTGCTGTGCACAGTCCTAAAGGGTAGTCTAGATATTGTTCAGTTCTCTGTTTCTTTGAAAGCTATAAGAACATGGACATGCTAAAAAAAAAAATTAAACCTATAATTTCAGATTCCTGATGGCTGGTTTATCGACAGGATCCATTGTTGTTTTTCACATCGATTTCAATCGCTGGCATCACGAGTTCCAGCAGCGTTATTAACTCACTTGTACACGTGCACTAATTGTTTAGTTGCCAAGAATGAAGCAAGAAAAGACAAATTGTGAAGTGTAATGAAAGTGCTTTAGAATTAACACACATTTTGAGAATTAAGGCCACTTGTAAAAAGAAAATTGCCCTCTTCTCCTTGTTTCTGGTTTTAATGGCCAAAATTTTTGCTAATATTACAGTAATACAGCTTTTAGAAATACAATATTAATAAATGCTCACAAGTCTCTCTAACCGCTGACTTGTCATGGTCTAAGTTGAGGTTTATTGTAGGGTATTAGCGCTGACTAGTAAGTGGTTAGGACACCTAAGCTTGCATTCCTGGCAAGCATTTAATTTTTTTTCCAATTTACAGCTGCTACTTTTATGTTGTGAGCATTTGGGCTTAAACTGAGCAGCATTCTTTTACACCTAGTTGCTCATTATGCTTTGTGATAGTCTGTACTTACACTGCTAAATTGTTTTTATCCTTAGCTACATTGTTTGGGTTGCTAGGAATTAATACAATATAAAATGTGACAAATATGGGATTTGATGTTAAAATATTTCCAAATAAAATTAAAAAAAAAAAAAAAGACCTCAATATCAAGCCTCTTATTTTTGTTTTCCTAGTTTATATTCACATTTGCACTAAAATCACATAGTAACATAATAGGCTCTGAAGTCATCACATTAAATTGTTATTAATTTATGTGATCTATTGAAGAGCCTTTGAAATGGGGATTCGAATTATGTGATCAACATTACTGTTATATTTTTTATCTTTATCACTCCTCATTTATGAATATTGAATAATTATGAATGAATTTCTTCCTTCTATAATGTATTTGTGTAAAACTACTATTAACATAGATCTAGAGCCACTAAATTGCACCATGACACATGACTGAAGAACCCGTGTGTACCATGATACTAGATTTGTGTTAATAGGTGTTTAACCAAATATATATATATATATATATATATATATATATATATATATATATATATATATATATATATATATATATATATATATATATATATATATATATATATATATATATATATATATATATATATATATATATATATATATATATATATAAAACACAACACCACACACACACACACACACACACACACACACACACACACACACATGAAAATATAAAAATTAACCCACATTCAACAATATAAATAGTGCAAGCATTTTCAGTCTATCTAGAGACTGAAATTTAAGCTAGATTAATTTGAATATAAAAACTGTGAGAATGTACTTGTTTGGCCATAGAGTTGTGGATGTGTGAGAACACTTGACAGGTGGAGTCATCGAGCATCAGCCAGTGCTCCTCAACTCTTATTATACTGGCAATAGGAGTACTTTAGTGCTCCATTTTTTGTGTGTACACCTGACTGATTTGCATATATAAGGGCTTCCTTCCAACTAGTTTAGTATTGCCTGAAGAGGATCTCTAGTTAGACCGAAAATATTTGCATTATACATACATACTGTATATTATTAGTGTGTATATGTAAAAGTCGTCACGACAGTCTTTTGAGATGATAGGTATGGTTATTGATTAAAGAGCCTAATATGTATAATGGTAAAGCTTATTTTTCTGTAGTTGTAGGAAAATAAGTGGTCTTTGAAGCGAGTACAACACTCGTCATCACTGGTCTTGTACTGCATCAGGAACCAGTGACAAAGGTTCATTAAGGCATTTGTTTACGGCAATAATATTGAGAACCCAGGTGTTGCTTCTAGTCAGGTGTCGCTGTGCCAAAAAGGGGTCAGTCTTTTCTATAAAAATGTTAAAGGTAGTAACTAAACAGATTGTACCATAAATATTATATGCAGTTTGACTATAAGCCTGAAATTTTTTTTATGGTATTGTACTTGTAGTATAAAAACCATTTGTAGGCCTTGTTGCTTTGCAAAAATAGGAATTTATGCACAGAGTGACAGGACTGCATTCTTTTCACTAATTCTTGTAGTTGACTAAAAACAGCGGCATTTAAAGACCTAGTAAGAAATTTAATCTGAATCACTTAACCTTTATTGGAGACTACTGTACTTTGGTACTATTTATATATTGTGAAATCAGGACTACAAACTATGGCTAAAGTGTATCAGCTTGTATTTTTATTAATTATTTTTGTGAAAATTATTCTTTATTGAAGTATTTAGTGAGTAATTTCATTAAAGACTGCATTTTTAATGAATATTTCTTAAGTGGGGATGAGATTTCCTACAGTTTCAATTTAGCATGGGAGTTAAGTACACAGGTAGACTAAGTTCATCCAGAATATGACCAATATCTAATGTTTTTATTGTAGCAAACTTTGGGAGATTTCATACAACACTAAACTATAGCAATCTGTATAGTAAGCATTTTGTGAATTTTCCAGCTTGAGTATAATTATTTCCTTTCTAAGACAGAAGGGGTTCATCCTACATGCTTTTATTCTCAGATTTATATGAATTATAAAAATGGGTTAACTGTAGAAATCACAGCTCAAGACCCCCTTCCCCGGCAAGCTTGGCACTGAAACTAACGGACCATTCCCTCCATCAGTTGTGTTTGTGATAGCTGCTCAGAACGTTGTATATAGTGATTATCAAGCTCACTGTCCATGTAAAATAAAGCAAATGTGCCACTAATGAAGGACATGTTCTCTTTCTAGTGGTTATCATGTGCTTGAGTGACTTGTATACATTAAGGAACTGCATCTGGCAACAGTTATAAATTGCTGCCATATTGCAGCCATGTTGTTTGATATAAATATTTAGAGTTAGCTTATCATTATTTTGGCAAAAGTTAAAATATTTGATCGTACACTTACCACTGTCAGTTTTTTACAGATTTGTCATGGTACACCTTTTTCCACATAAATGGATGTGCACTTGGAGAAATACCTGACTATTTACTAAATGATTGTGGCATTTTTTGCTATTTCATATAATTTAGCAAGCCTTAATTTTTGCTTCAGTAGCTGAATGCAATTACATTCTTTGTTTTGCATGTCATTGGTGTTTAACAAAGCCTGCATTTTTAGGGGTCAGGAGTTGTTAATCTTCAATTACTGCCCAAAAAGTTGACTGCAAGAGTACTCTATTGATGATTACTGTCCACGGTTTGTAGACTTGTAAAGGCTAATGTGAGAAGAGATAGGATGAATATTTTCTTTGGACTAGTAGTGTCCAGTGTTAGAATTAAGGTGGCTCGTATGATTTTTATGGAAAGTTTTATTGTCACTATTACCTAGTGATTTAATGTATAAAGCATTATTATCATTATCTATGGGATGTCAGTTTTGGGTATAACTCGGCTTTAAGTGCAAAAATCAGGTTTTACTACCATAAAAATGTTACTTTTTCTTTATAATAACTTCACATGGCATAAAACTGGTATGATGGTCAAGTCACATAACAGCAGCAACATTTTATTTCGGTAAATATTTATAAATTAGGATCGTCAATAAGATGTTAGAAATTAAATATATCTACATATTGTACTTGGGCTAATGTATCAACTTCACTAAGGTTTATATAATTTAAAGTAATACATTAATGAACCCAATATTTTGACTAACTGAATAGTTATATATAGTTTTAGATATATCGTAGATACAGCATTAGCTAAAGTATGTCATGAATACGATCATGGTTGCTGTTGAGTTTTGACAGTCATCACCACAAACTGCCATTCTGACCATCCTTCCTCTCACTTCATTGTTAAAGTTAGTGTACGTAGAATGGCCAATAAAGGAAATTACTATAATTGTTTAATTTATTCCTTCAACACAATGTATTCATAAATATGTTTTCAAGAAGTATAAAGAGCTATTTCAGTAAAGTTGAAAGGAAATTGTGTATTTTGTTATACTATGCAGTCAGATGTACCGATTCACGAGCTTCAATTATCAGATTTTAAAATGATGGTTCTTCCACAAATACTTTAGATTACTTATGGCTGTATTTGGCTGGTGTGACCTCTGACATTGAGGAACTTGTGTACTAAGGTATCTGTAACTTCTGTAATCTGTTTCATGTAAGCACTTTGTATTTAGTATGAATATATTTTTTGTAAACTAATGCATGTTGAATGATAAAACTGATAAAGGGCTTGTGATCCAAATACAGTAGGGCCCCACTTATATGGCAGGTTAGGTTCCAGGCTACTGCCGTAAAGTGGAACACCCTTTTTTTTCCACTTATAAATGCATACAAATACTAGATAACAGGTTTATACTAACATATTAAGTTAGCAATAGAACTAGGCATCAAAAAACAATAAAGTACAATACACACATAGTGCACTCATTACTTACCTTAAAATGTTTATAGTCTTAATCTAGGGTGAGACAAGTAGTATTTATTGTAAGAAATCAAGTGTGGTATGTATGGTAGTCAGCCGGGCTACCATACCAGGCCACATTTCAGCATCCCAGAGCGATAAAATGCATATACAGTTTACTCATTACTTACCTTAAAATATTTGTAGTCTTAATCTAGGGTGAGACAAGTAGTACTTATTGTAAGAAATCAAGTGTGGTATGTATGGTAGCCAGCCAGGCTACCATACCAGGCCAACCCACCCACACGTACTATTCTATGATATTTAAGCATCCCAGAGTGATAAAATGTTTATACAGTTCACTCATTACTTACCTTAAAATATTTGTAGTCTTAATGTAGGGCCAGGAGTAAGTAAATGAGTTAAAACGAATAAATGAGAGAGAGAATGAGTTCATGAGGGAGGACAGGCGCAGAGTTATGTAAACAAACCAGGTGAACATAAGTTTTGTAAACAACAAAGTGTACACGTCTGGTTTGTGTACAAGTTACATTGTGTACAGGTTGTCTCTACATGATACGGTAGAATAAATAAAGAAGAACACTCCCATTCTCATGTAACATCATTTTGAGAAGAAATGACACTGAGTGAAGGCAATGGAAATAAGTCACTGACTTTTTTGGGTTATCCTAGGTTTTCTACACATATGCTGTTATGTATGATAATCTATGTAACTATTTGTGTATACCTGAATAAACTTACATACATACGAAAGGAATAATTTTCTACAGTTACCCCTAGTAACACATTTTCTCTTATGTTACATTAGAGAAAATGTTATTCTTGCCATCACTTGTACAAGTTACCTGGCTACCACATCTCATTTGTTTGTTTATTCTATTGTGGGGTGTATTTATCATCTTTATATGTTATCTATCGTGTTTATTATATAATTTTGAAAAAAATGTCATGGATGGATTAATGAAAATGTGTATATTAACGTAATATACGACATTTAATGAGACTCGGTGATTATTATTATTAATATTATCATTTCTAATATGGCGTAACTTGTGCAAGTCGTCTGGCTACCACATCTCTCTCTTTTTTTTTTTTTTTTTTATCACCACACTGGCCGATTCCCACCAAGGCAGGGTGGCCCGAAAAAGAAAAACTTTCACCATCATTCACTCCATCACTGTCTTGCCAGAGAGTCCGGCCTGCCGGTTTCCCTGAACCCCTTCATAAATGTTACTTTGCTCACACTCCAACAGCACGTCAAGTATTAAAAACCATTTGTCTCCATTCACTCCTATCAAACATGCTCACGCATGCCTGCTGGAAGTCCAAGCCCCTCGCACACAAAACCTCCTTTACCCCCTCCCTCCAACCTTTCCTAGGCCGACCCCTACCCCGCCTTCCTTCCACTACAGACTGATACACTCTTGAAGTCACTCTGTTTCGCTCCATTCTCTCTACATGTCCGAACCACCTCAACAACCCTTCCTCAGCCCTCTGGACAACAGTTTTGGTAATCCCGCACCTCCTCCTAACTTCCAAACTACGAATTCTCTGCATTATATTCACACCACACATTGCCCTCAGACATGACATCTCCACTGCCTCCAGCCTTCTCCTCGCTGCAACATTCATCACCCATGCTTCACACCCATATAAGAGCGTTGGTAAAACTATACTCTCATACATTCCCCTCTTTGCCTCCAAGGACAAAGTTCTTTGTCTCCACAGACTCCTAAGTGCACCACTCACCCTTTTCCCCTCATCAATTCTATGATTCACCTCATCTTTCATAGACCCATCCGCTGACACGTCCACTCCCAAATATATAAATACATTCACCTCCTCCATACTCTCTCCCTCCAATCTGATATCCAATCTTTCATCACCTAATCTTTTTGTTATCCTCATAACCTTACTCTTTCCTGTATTCACTTTTAATTTTCTTCTTTTGCACACCCTACCAAATTCATCCACCAATCTCTGCAACTTCTCTTCAGAATCTCCCAAGAGCACAGTGTCATCAGCAAAGAGCAACTGTGACAACTCCCACTTTGTGTGATTCTTTATCTTTTAACTCCACACCTTTTGCCAAGACCCTCGCATTTACTTCTCTTACAACCCCATCTATAAATATAATAAACAACCATGGTGACATCACACATCCTTGTCTAAGGCCTACTTTTACTGGGAAAAAATTTCCCTCTTTCCTACATACTCTAACTTGAGCCTCACTATCCTCATAACAACTCTTCACTGCTTTCAGTAACCTACCTCCTACACCATACACCTGCAACATCTGCCACATTGTCCCCCTATCCACCCTGTCATACGCCTTTTCCAAATCCATAAATGCCACAAAGACCTCTTTAGCCTTATCTAAATACTGTTCACTTATCTCATATTTATGTTTATTTATTCTACTGTGGGGTGTACTTATCATCTTTATATGTTATGCATCATGTTTATTATATAATTTTGAAAAAATATCATAGATGGATTAATGAAAATGTGTATATTAACGTAATATACGACATTTAAATGAGACTCGATTATTATTATTATCATTACTAATATGGCGTCTGGAGACACAAGACACTCTTACTGATTTTAATGTGTACCTGCATGCCAGCACAGTATGTAAGTTTATTTAGGTACAGGTATACGTCAGTATACCTGTACCGACTTGTTGAAAAAAAAATAAAATATGAAATAACTTTTAAAAACACTTGAAATTTTGGAGTTTCCAGACAAAATGGAGAGACTTAGTGCTTACAGATCTCACAGAGAATGTAAACAAACCGGGTGGGGTGCAGTGACCGTATTAGAAAGTCAGGTGGGGGGAGCTGTATAGCGAGTTTTGGTCATAATTTGAAATGGCCGTATTAGCGGAACGCCGTGAAGCGAAACCGTAAAGCGGGGCCCTACTGTAATTGGATCTGTCTTTCCTGTTCATTGGGTCAGATCTGATTGCTTCCCATTCCTCAGGTGCTGTATGACCTATACCAGTTGTGCACCCAAGTATAAGAAAAATAATTGGATCCAAGCCATTCATCAGCATCAAGGTCACCGCTTTCCTTTGTGGGATTTGTATGACTAAAGCTCATTTTGTATGACATGTTTGCTGTGAATAGACTTATCCTTTTTTTCAACCAATGTTTGTTTTTGTGCAGAGATTTTATTCCTTTTTACCATGGGGAAGTGGAACAAAATTCTTCCACCATAAGTCATATATATATTACTAAAGTTAAAAAGAGACTTTTGGGGCCACCCTGCCTTGGTGGGATATGACCGGTGCATAGAAAGGAAGGATTTTATTCTTTTACATTTTAATACTTTTTTGCATTAATGATTTATATATTATGTTTTTCCAAACTGTTTTTTTGTTGACTAGTGTTCTGTTGCATAATTGTTTATATGAATAATACAATTTCATGAGTCGTAATAATACAGTGGAACCTCAAATTTCGAACGTATCACTTATCGAACTCGTCAAAAATAGAACGCTTTTTGTCGTAGGGGTTCTTAAAGGAGATTTGAGGGTTGAAGGTAGACACACTTGTTGGATGGTAATGCTATATTGTCAGACTATGGTAATGGGAGATGGAGCCCAGCCTGCCTTGTCCTGCCTATGTCTACACGCCGACTGAGAGGGAGGCAGAGGTACGAACGTACACATGCGCATCCCGTGACATTACACAAACAGTCACTCGGCCTAAAAAGGATATTCTATATAAAGCACATGGATGGTACTATGATACTCTATACAACACATAAGGAGGATCAGCAACTATGCTGACATTTTTTCGAACCAACTTTGTCCCTATTATCAAACTCGCCCCTATTTTCGAACCACCGAGTACCAGGCCTGTCTGGCTGCTTGCTCTGTCCGTGTTCCCACGCAGGCGCCGTGAGCCAGTCTGGTTTTGTTGATGCTTGACTGAACACTAACCTGCACTCTCATTCAAACATTTTACAATTATTTCATTGTGTTTAGTGCTTGTGGGACTGAAATAAGCTACAATGGGCCCAAAGAAACTTGCTGGTGGTACCCCTCCCCTCAAGGAAGGTTCCTTGATGTTGGTGAGGGGCTCTTGATTTAGGGAATTGGATCTGTGCTCCAGTTCCCCGAATTAAGCCTGAATGCCTTCCACATCCCCCCCCCCCCCAGGCACTGTATAATCCTCCGGGTTTAGCGCTTCCCCCTTGATTATAATAATAAGATAAGATAAGATTTCGTTCGGATTTTTAACCCCGGAGGGTTAGCCACCCAGGATAACCCAAGAAAGTCAGTGCGTCACCGAGGACTGTCTAACTTATTTCCATTGGGGTCCTTAATCTTGTCCCCCAGGATGCGACCCACACCAGTTGACTAACACCCAGGTACCTATTTGCTGCTAGGTGAACAGGACAATAGGTGTAAGGAAACGTGTCAAAATGTTTCCACCCGCCGGGAATCGAACCCGGGCCCTCCGTGTGTGAAGCGGGAGCTTTAGCCACCAGGCCACCCCTGTGGTAAAGAAAGTGAGAAACACCATAGATGTGAAGAAGGAAGTAATACAGAAGTAGAATGATGTCCAAATGTTTGTGGAGAAGTATCACCCTGAGCAAGCTGAAACAAGCCATCTTTGCCACGTTCAGTGACAGAACCATGTCCCATTTTAGGGAAATCTTAAAGAGGCACCAGAAACAGAGGACTGTGAACAGTTATTTTGTGAGACGGGTCCAGTGACTCGAGCTGGTTCTAATGGCATTAAAAGACAGAGAAGGGAAGTAACCCCAGAGAGGTCTTTGATACCTGAAGTCTTCATGGAGAGGGCCTTCCAAACACTAACCCCAACTCACTCTCTTTTAGATGCCATCACCAATCTTCAATAAAGGTAAGTAAAATGTTATTTTATGTTTATTTACATTTATTAATACATAATTGAACACTATATTTGTTGTGTATGTAAAACTATAATTAATCTATAATTTTTTTTTTTTTTGGGGGGGGGTGGGTTCTGGAATGGATTAATTGTATTTCCATTATTTCTTATGGGAAATATTGCTTCGCTTTTCAGACTTTTCGAATTTAGAACTAACTCCTGGAATGGATTAAGTTCGATATTTGAGGTTCCACTTTATTTGAGTAATTTTTATGTATGTTTTTTTTTCTATACATAAATAGGTTACTATATAAGATATGTGGCCTCAGCCATCAGCCTAAATACCAAAATGGGCAAATAATTGGCATAAAGGTATCATTTATTACTTTGAGTCAGATTCATGACCAGTTATATAAAGACCTTTATCTTTATTTTGCAGGATCATCTTTTCCTGAAATAGGATAAGGATATTTTTCAACCTTCTTAATCTGCCCTGACGGAGCAGTCTTGTGGTGAGGGCTGAGTTGGTTTTGGTGACCCAGCAGGTAATGCCAGCAGGTACTCTTGGTTAGGAATAGTGGAAAAGAACTCCTCTGCCACTTTTAACTATAGGTAAGTAGCCAGATTGTTGACTCCACTTACTGGAAGGGATGCTGAGAAACCATTGTGTGTTTGGTAGTTATGTCTCCAAGGTGAAGTATATTAAAGCATCTTTGTAAAAGTGTGGACAGACATTCTTATCATGAGTCTCCATGTAAGTGGCCTGGTCATGCTCAGTTTTTTCAGCTCGAGGACCTAATGCTAGTACAGTACGACCCCACTTATTCGGCAGGTTAGGTTCCAGGCTACTGCCAGAAAGCAGACTTTGCCGGAAAGCAGAACTCTCATTTTCTCCATTTATAAATGAAAGTTAAGACACGTGCAACATCTGGATATCTTTATAGTAGACGTTTCACCATCCAGTGGCTTTATCAATACAGATTCTAGGACATAATTAGAAGACAGTAGAACTATATACAAAAGATGGGGTAGTCAGTCCCTCAGCCTTGGAGTTAGTGTTCACAGCATCATGGTGGTGGAGAATCTGGAGCAAAGGCAAGGAGACTGGCGGTTATATAGGCGTCAGTGGATAGTGACATGTAGCAGACGAGGGCATAGTCACTGGTAGGCGGGATTCCCCAGTGGAAATAGGTCCTATCCAAAGGGATGGAATCTTGGTTCAGAGGACATCTACAAGACTTTCTTCACAGGTACTTCAACTAACCCATCCCATCTTGTGTGTGCTGGTATACCATACCATCAGATCTTCATTCATACTTCGCTGCATTACACAGCAGCCTGCATCTACCTGAACAAGTGATATACAGTATGTTCTTTATCTCTCCCCTTTTCAAGCATTACCTATCCCAGATGTTGCATTTCTTGTTTCTTCTTTACTGCCACCTATTCTGTTATTAGGTGATTTTAATGTTCATTTCCTCTGGGTAGGGGGGTCTCACTGTGACTCATGGAAATCAGTTAGAAGCTCTTCTCACTTCTCTTTCACTCCATGTTTTAAATATTGGTACTCCCATCCATTTTGACCCTTGCACTCTATCTCTCTTGTACTGGTATCTCTGTTTGTTCCACATCAACTGCACTTGACTTTTCCTGGTCTGTGCTCCTAGATTTACCTGACATTAATCATTTTCCTATCCTCCTTACTTCCCATTCATATTCTCACCCTCCTCGAAACCCACATTGGGAATTTGAACGCACAAATTGGGATCTGTACATGTGCCACATTGCTTTTAGTGAGGACCCTTCTTCATTCTCTACTGATGAGCTGTTACACTCATTTTCCACCTCAGTTTTAACTTCAGCTTCACATTCTATACCTCAAACCTAGAGCAAGTATTCTCCGAAATGCGTGCCTTGTCAGTCTCCTGCTTGTGCTCGTGCTGTATGTTTGAAATGTGCTGTGTGGGGCTGATGTCGTTACAATAGAACCACAGTCTCTCTCCTTGATTTTAAACGGGCGAGAGCGATTCCCCAACGTATCCATGAAGCTGGACGCACTTACTGGCAAGATTGTTTCTACCATTACTTCTGCTTGTGCAGAAACTGAGTGGAAAGTTATCTCCAGACCCTGCTCCCATTCTCTGGGTTGCCGGTGTCAGAGTTGGAGACCCCCTTGACGCTACCACAGAAATCGGAAATCTCGTCCATATCTCTAAAGGGCTCCATCTATGCCCCTCATTTCTTTCCTCCAAGCCTGCCAAAGAGTTACTACCCTTAGATTTTTCTTCTAGCAAAGAGCCTTATAATGTAACTTTTACACTTCTAGAACTAGAGTCCACAATTTCCGCTTGCTGATCATCGGCAGCTGGGCCTGATAGCATTCATATTCACATGCTTCAGCATTTCCATCCATCAGCTTTTACAGTCCTTTCACATCTTTTCAATCTTATTTGGTCTCGAGGTGTTCTTCCCCAGCTGTGGAAATCAGCCATAGTTCTACCTTTTTGTAAACCAGGTACTTCAGGACATGATGCCTCGCACTATCGTCCCATTGCTCTTACCAGTTTAATTTGTAAGGTGATGGAATGTCTGGTAAATAGACATTTAATGTGGTATTTAGAGACACACAATAGTCTCTCCCCCCATCAATATGGCTTTTGCAAGGGCTGCTCTACTAGTGACCCCTTACTCCGTTTAGATACCTATGTCCGTAATGCCTTTGCTAGTAACCACTCCATTATAGTCTCTTTTTGATCTTGAAAAGGCATATGACACTACTTGGAGGTATAACATCTTGGCCCAAGCTCACTCCTTAGGCCTCCGAGGCAATCTGCCATTTTTTCTTACAAGCTTCTCATCTGAGAGACACCTCTTCAAGGGGGGGCTCCTTGTTGTGGTGAAGAGGCTCTTGGTCTGAGGAATTAGACCTGTCGGTCTCCTTCCTTAGACTGAACTTAATTACCCCCCAATCCCCCCCTTCCCTATCCCATTCTCCCCTTTTTCCTTTCCTCCTCCCCACCCCTCCCTTTTGCCCTTCCTCTTTTTGGCCTTTGGGATCTCTCCCACAGGCGCGCTAGTTCCTAGGTAGGGGAAAGGATACCGGGGTCCATCCCATTCCGTTGAGGTTCTTGGCGGTGGCGTAGTTTGCTGTGGAATCTGGATCGCCTGGGGATGTCCCGATCCCTCTCCAGTATCCCGGAGCGTAGCTTTGGGTGTCTTTCGGGTGACGGGTGTATCTCTGGAAGCCACCTTTCAGATTCCGGGGGTGGTGGCCGAAGGAGGTATGCTTTGTGGGGGATATCCGACCGCCCTCTCTTTTATCCACCGAGGTAGCTCGGCAGATGTGAGGTTGCTATCCCGGATTGCTGGTTTACTGGCATGAAGGGTAGGGTATGGCACGGGTTCCATGCTGCATCTGCGCTACTAGCGGTGCTGAGGTCCTCTTGGGCTTGGAGGGAGATTTCCGGCCCTTTCATTCCTCCTGGGAACTATTCCTCCCTGCTTCCCCCTTTTTTTATTTTTTTTTTTATTTTTATTTTCTTTCTTTTTTTTTCTTAAAAACAAAAAAGCAAAGGAGTAACATAACCATGGAGAACCCAATCCATGAACCCACTACTCCCGGGCCCCTTCTTGATACCGCACCCCATTCTGACCCTGCCTTGTTTTTAGACCACTCTTCGGACACTCCTCATGCCTCTGTACCTCTTGCTGGTGCTGTTTCCTCACCCACTTCAGGTACCGGGGCTTCGACTGACTCCTTCGATTTATCTGACCTCCGCTCTCCTTTGACTATGCTTCTGGCCTCTCCCTCTACGGTACGGCAATTTTTGAATCACTAGCCCGTTTCACGACGGACCAACTCCGGTCCTACTCCTAAACGCCAACGTCAGTCTCCTGATGATGTTCCTTCGTTACCTTCCCATTCTACTCGGAAAAGACCGACACGTCATGCACTCCCTCTCCACGCTCAGTTTCGGACCACACAATGGACTAAATTCTTTACTTTAAGACCGACTTCTTCTTCTGCCTATCTTTCTGACCATAGTTTTGGCAAAGCACTCCTGCATCATGTTGGTAGAGATATTTCATTTCATGCTCTCAAGAGCGGTACGCACATCATCACTGTCCAGAATGCTACCAAAGCTCAGGATCTTTCTCTCCTTTCGCATATCGATACTACTCCTATCACTATTGAAAAACATTCTCTCAATTCTTGTAGTGGTACTGTCATTCTGCCCCATACCATAGTCCAACAGAATTTCCAGTCATGTGGCAATGACATTCTTGAACAGCTGGAACTCCAGGATCTCCCAATCCTCAAAGTCGACACTTATGTCCTTCCTGCCCGTGAGCGGAGATGTTACCCTTGCAATGTGGCTCGATTAACTTTTGACAGCCGAGAACTCCCATCCTCTGTTTATGTCGCGGGACATAGGTTACAAGTTCGAAAAGTGATCCCTACACCGCAACAGTGTAGAAATTGCTGGTGTTTTCACCCAGCGAAATATTGCAGATCTATAGCCGAATGCCCAGTCTGTGGTGCCGACGACCATTCTAATACATCTTGTAGATGAATGGTTTAGAGAACCGACATGTTGATAAATTAGACACATGTGCAACTCTTGGGTATCTTTATTGAGGAAACGTTTTGCCATACAGTGGCTTCATCAGTCCATACAAAGGAGAATCTTGAAGAACAGGAGGAGAATGAGGTAATCAGTCCCTCAACCTTGAGTCAATGTGGTCAGTCCATCAATCTTGAATAGATTGATGGACTGACCACATCGACTCCTTGGTGTGGGGGCTCCTTGGTGTGGTGAAGAGGCTCTTGGTCTGAGGAATTAGACCTGTCGGTCTCCTTCCTCAGACCGAACCTAATTACCCCCCAATCCCCCCCTTCCCTATCCCATCCTCCACTTTTTCCCTTTCCTCCTCCCCCTCCCCACCCCTCCCTTTTGCCCTTCCTCTTTTTCGCCTTTGGGATTTTTCCCACAGGCGCGCTAGTTCCTAGGTAGGGGAAAGAGTACCGGGGTCCATCCCATTCCGTTGAGGTTCTTGGCGGTGGCATAGTTTGCCGTGGAATCTGGATCGCTTGTGGATGGTCCCGATCCCTCTCCGGTATCCCGGAGAGTGGCTTTGGGTGTCTTTCGGGCGACTGGTGTATCTCTGGAAGCCACCTTTCGGATTCCGGGGTGGTGGCCGAAGGAGGTATGCTTTTTGGCGGATATCCGGCCGCCCTCTCTTTTGTCCACCGAGGCAGCTCGTCAGATGTAAGGTTGCTATCCCGGATTGCTGGTTTACTGGCATGATGGGTAGGGTATGGCACGGGTTCCATGCTGCATCTACGCTACTTGTGGTGCTGAGGTCCTCTTGGGCGGGGAGGGAGATTTCTGGCCCTTTCATTCCTCCTAGGAACTATCCCTCCCTGGTCCCCCCTTTTTTTTCTTTTTTATTTTTATTTTCTTTTCTTTCTTTTTTTTTCTTAAAAACAAAAAGAAAGAAGTAACCTAACCATGGAGAACCCACTCCATGAACCTGGTACCCCCGGGCCCCTTCTTGATACCGCACCCCGTTCTGACCCCGCCTCATCTTTGGACCACTCTTCGGACACTCCTCATGCCTCTGTACCTCTTGCTGGTGCTGTTTCCTCACCCGCTTCAGGTACTGAGGCCTCGACTGACTCCTTTGATTTATCTGACCTCCGCTCTCCTTTGACTATGCTTCTGGCCTCTCCCTCTATGGTGCGGCAATTTTCGAATCGCCGGCCCATTTCACGTTGGACCAACTCTGGTCCCACGCCTAAACGCCAATGACAATTACCTGCTGATAATACTTCTCGTTCTTCTCAGAAAAGATCGACACGTCCTACACTCCATTTCCACACTCAGTTTCAGAATGCACAATGGACTAAATTCTTCACTTTACGACCGACTTCCTCTACCGCCTATCTTTCCGACCACAGTATTGGCAAGGCACTCCTACGCCATGTTGGTAAAGATATTTCTTTTCATGCTCTTAAGAGCGGTACACGCATCATCATGGTACAGAATGCTACCCAAGCACATGATCTTTTCTCTTCTTTCCCATATAGATACTGTTCCTGTCACTATTGAAAAACATCATTCCCTCAATTCTTGTAGTGGTACCGTCATTCTGCCCCATACCATAGTTCAACAAAACTTCCAATCATGTGGCAATGACATTTTTGAACAGTTGGAACTCCAAGATCTCCCAATCCTCAAGGTAGACACTTATGTTCTCCCTGTCCGCGGGCGGAGACGATACCCTAGCAATGTGGCTCGTTTAACTTTTGACAGCCGTGAACTCCCATCATCAGTTTATGTAGCAGGACATCAGTTACAAGTTCGAAAGGTGATCCCTACACCGCAACAGTGTAGAAATTGATGGCGATTTGGCCATCCAGTGAAATATTGCAGATCCAAAGCCGAATGCCCAGTCTGTGGTTCCGATGACCATTCTAATACATCTTGCAGTCGACCTCCCTCTTGCCTTAATTGTCATGAGGTTCACCCTTCGTACTCTCGCCATTGCTAAGTCTACTTAAATGAGCAGGAAATCCGTTACCTCAAAGAGGCAGAAGGTCTCCCTTATGGCATGGCAGTGTCTCATCTCCGCCTCCAAGGGAGACTACCTCGTGTTTCTTATTCCCGTGTTTCAAAATGTCCCCCCACTTCTGGGGTCTCATCTTCTGCATCCTCTGTGGTTACCTCTCCCATAGTCACTCCTGTATCTAATTCTTTTGCTGTCCTCGGCTCAGATGTCCCTACTTCAACGCCTCAGTCTTTTCTCGCTTCATGTTCTCCTTCACAAGCCTCAGTATCGACGAGATCTCGTAAGACACCTCCCAATCATCCCTCTACTTCTCAGAAGTCAAGAAATGGTCCTTTAACCCCTCCTTCCCTTCTTCCACCACCTCATTTTTACCTTCCCTGTCTCTGTACCGGGTTCTTTCCCTCTTACTGGCTCTGTTACAAGAGTAGAGGTTCACCCTCCTCCTCGTACTATACCTACCTCCCATGTTCCCTCCCAAGTTTCTTCCTCTTCTGTCCCCTTCCACGCTTCTCCAGTTCCCTCCAGCCTTTCGCCCCCCCCCTACCTTGGTACAGTCCATTACAGTTCCAATCTTTACTCATCCTCCCCCTACCATCTCCAATATTGTCTCCCATACGACGTCTCTGAATTCCGAAACACTTGAAGCAATCTCTGAATATATTGCAGAGACCAAACCATCAATGGACACTGATCCACCCTCTGTTCCTTCTCTCTCCTCTCCTCCATCTGCGCAACTCCTTTCTTCACAGCGCACCGTTCCTTCGCTGCTTGAACGTTTTCCGCTGCCTCCGCATGTGGACTTTTCTAACCCCTCTAGTCCTTAGGAACCCTTACCTGCGGATTTCAAGTATCTTTATCATTGCCAATCATGGCCTATTTACAGTGGAATATACGCGGCCTCGGGTAATCAGGGTGAGCTTCAGATGTTACTCTCCCAGTTTTCCCCTGTTGGTGTTTGCTTACAGGAACCAAAATTACACTCTGCTGTTATCTCTCCCATCTCAGGCTTTAATTTATTGCATTCTTCAGATCCTTTTCCTGATGGGACCTTTAATGAAAGTGCCCTTCTTCTACGCACTGATATTCCGTACCATCAGCTATTTGTTCGTACTTCGCTGCATTACACAACAGCCCGTATCCACTTGCATAGGTGGTATACGCTCTGTTCTTTATATCTCTCTCCTTCTCGGGCATTATCTATTCCGGATATTGCCTTTCTTGTTTCATCATTACCACCACCGATTCTGTTACTTGGCGATTTTAATGCCCATCACTTCCTCTGGGGGGGTCTCACTGTGATTCCTGTGGCATTCAGTTAGAGGCTTGCTACCCACCCCCTCCATGTTTTAAATACAGGTACTCGCACCCATTTTGATCCTCGGACTCTCACTCTCTCTTGCATCGATCTCTCAGTCTGCTCTTCCTCCGCAGCATTAGACTTCACCTGGTCTGTTCTCCCGGATTTACATGACAGCGATCATTTCCCAATCATTCTTACTTCCCCTTCATATTCACCACCTCTTCGTATCCCACGCTGGCAATTTGATCAGGCAAATTGGAACCTTTACTCACAACTGTTTTTAGTGAGGTTCCTTCTTCATCCTCCATTGATGAGCTTTTACACCTTGTCCTCCGTTTTAACCGCAGCTTCTCATTCTATACCCCAAACTTCGGGAAGGCATTCTCAGAAATGCGTGGCTTGGTGGTCTCCTGCTTGTGCTTGTGCAGTACGTTTGAGACGCGCTGCATGGGGCAGGTACCGGTACAATAGAACCACTGAGAGACTTCTTGATTTTAAGCAGAAGAGTGCGATCGCTCGCTGTGTCATCCGTGATGCTAAACGCACTTGCTTGCGAGATTATGTCTCCACCATCACCTCTGCTTCCTCTATGAGTGCAGTCTGGAAAAAAGTACGAAAACTGAGTGGTAAATATTCTCCTGACCTGGCTCCTGTTCTGCGGGTTGCCGGTGTTGATATAGCAAACCCATTTCTCAGGAGCTCCATCTATGCCCCTCGTTTCTTTCCTCAAAGTCTGCCAGAGAGTTAGCACCCTTGAACTTTTCTTCTCTCAGAGAAGAACAGTATAATATGCCTTTTACACTTCAAGACCCCTCAAGGAAGGTTCCTTGATGTTGGTGAGGGGCTCTTGATTTAGGGAATTGGATCTGTGCTCCAGTTCCCCGAATTAAGCCTGAATGCCTTCCACATCCCCCCCCCCCGAGGTGCTGTATAATCCTCCGGGTTTAGCGCTTCCCCTTGATTATAATAATAATAATACACGTCAAGAACTGGAGGCAACACTCTCAGCTTGCCGATCATCGGCAGCTGGACCCGACGACATTCATATTCGTATGCTACAACATTTACATCAGTCAGCCCTTGCAGTCCTATTATGCCTTTTCAATCTTATTTGGTCACAAGGAGTTCTTCCACAGCTGTGGAAATCTGCCGTTGTTCTCCCTTTCCGCAAACCAGGCACTACGGGACATGAAGCCTCCCACTATCGTCCCATTGCTCTTACCAGTGCAATTTGCAAAGTGATGGAACGCCTGGTAAATAGACGTTTAGTGTGGTATTTAGAGACACAACAGTCTCTCCACTCGTCAATATGGCTGTCAATATGGCTTTCGTAAGGGACGTTCTACCATAGACCCCTTACTACGCTTGGCTACGTATGTTCGTAATGCCTTTGCAAGTAACCACTCGGTTATTGCCATATTTTTTGACCTTGAGAAGGCATATGACACAACTTGGAGGTATAATATTTTGGCCCAAGCCCACTCCTTAGGCCTCCGAGGCAATCTACCATCCTTCCTTAAGAACTTTTTTAACTGATAGACATTTCCGTGTTCGGGTTAATAATGTGCTCTCCCCGGACTTTATCCAAGCTGAAGGTGTCCCCCAGGGATGTGTTCTGAGCACACTTTCTCCTTGCTATTAATGATTTGGCCTCTAGTCTTCCATCAAATACTGTATTTGGTAATCACTCTATGTTGATGACTTAGCTATTGCCTGTGCAGGCACTCTCACCTCATTACAGTTTCTCTCCAGCATGCGGTCGACTGTGTTTCCAATTGGGCCACCACACATGGGTTTAAATTTTCCAGCACTAAAACCCACCAAATTACTTTCACTAGACGCTCTGTCATCTCTGATCATCCTTTGTACCTCTATGGCTCCCGTATCCCTGAATGTGATTCAGTCAAGTTTCTGGGCCTCTTTGACCATAGGTTATCCTGGAAACCTCGCATTACCTCTCTGAAGGCAACTTGTCACAGCCGGCTGAACCTTCTTAAAACCCTTGCTCATCTTTCATGGGGAGCTGATCGTCGAACCCACCCTCCTCCTACATTCCACCCTCATTTTATCGAAACTTGATTATAGTGACCAGATCTATTCAGCGGCATCTCCTGCTACTCTCTCTAGCCTTAACCTCATTCATCACCAAGGATTACGTTTATGCCTTGGTGCTTTTCGCTCTTCCCCTGTTGAGAGCCAACGTTCCATCCTTATCCGATCGCCGTGATGCCCATTGCCTTTGCTACTATGTACGCTCTCATGATCTCCACAATCCTTCCATTTATAGAATGGTCACTGATATTAGTGGACATTATTTGTTCGCCGCCCCTGTTTACTCCGTCCCTTCTCTCTTCGCCTTCATTCGCTCATCTCTTCAATTACCTCCTTTCTATGTTCATGTAGCATCTCACTTTTCCCTACCCCCCTGGGAAGCTCCAGCTGTTCGAGTCTGTTCTTTCTCTCTCCCTTGCTCGAAAGCCCAACTGGCTATGGTCGCTTCCCGCTCTCTTTTTCTTGACCACTTCCACTCTCATTCTCATGCCATTGCTGTGTACACAGACGGCTCTAAGTCTTCTGACGGCGTAGGATTCGCAGCAATGTTTCCGGACAGCGTCATACGAGGCCATTTACTATCTTCGGCTAGTATTTTTACTGCTGAACTGTATGCCGTCCTTGCAGCACTTATCTGTATTGCATCTATGCCTGTGTCATCATTTGTGGTTGTCTCAGACTCCCTTAGTGCTTTACAGGCTATACAGAAATTTGATACACCTCACCCCTTAGTCCTCTGTATCCAACTTTGGCTACGCCGCATCTTTACCAAGCATAAAGATACTGTTTTTTGTTGGGTCCCTGGTCATGTTGACGTACAGGGCAATGAACAGGCAGACACTGCTGCGCGGTCAGCAGTACATGACCTACCAGTTTCATATAGAGGTATTCCATTTACGAACTATTTTGCTGCAATACCTTCACACCCGTTGGCAACAACGTTGGTCTACTATGCTCGGTAACAAACTTCAATCTATTAAACCGAGTATAGGTTACTGGCTGTCTTATCACCAGTGTCGAGGTTGGGAGACTACTCTCTCCTGTCTTCGCATTGGCCATACTCGTCTTACTCATGGATATCTCATGGAGAGGCGCCCTGCTCCTCTCTGTGAGAATTGCCAGGCTCCATTATCAGTCAGCCACATTCTGTTGGACTGCCCACTTTATCAACGAGCCCGCAGAATTACCTCCGTCGTCGTCTTCGCTCCGCTGCTCTCTCTTTGCCTTCCCTTCTCGCTGATTGACTCGCCTTTCATCTGGACTCTCTCATTGACTTTTTGACAATAACTGACTTTACAAATTCTGATACCTTCAGCCCTTTCTACCCTCTACTCCCGTACTATCCCCTGCCCCGCTGTTTTCTGTAACCTACTGATCATCCCTCCTCCCTTCTGCCACCCAATACCCTCGCTTCCTTCCCTACCCTGTAGCGCTGTATAGCCCTTGTGGCTTACCCCTTCTTTTTTATTATAATAGGAAAGCACTGGTTTGGTAATAGAGTTGTGGTTGAGTGGAACAAGCTCCCGAGTACAGTTATTGAGGCTAAAACGTTGTGTAGTTTTAAAAATAGGTTAGATAAATACATGAGTGGGTGTGGGTTGGACCTGACTAGCATGTGCTGCTGGGTCTGGTACAGTGCACCATCCTTGAGTGGGGATGACTAGACTGGGTGGGTCATTGGTCTAATCCGGGGGGGGAGACATGGACCTGCTCTGCATGGGTCAGTAGGCCTGTTGCAGTGTTCCTTCTTTATGTTCATTTCATGGACATCTTTAAGGTTAAAGATGTGCAGGACTCTTACAGGCATTGTAACGACTGTCAACCTAACAACCCCTAACATGCTCCAGGACATTTTTCGCAAATGCCACAGATTTATACTTTGTGTAGATAGTGATAGTGCTCATGTCCTACATTGGTATTAAATTTATATATCATTTTATAATTGCAATTCAGTTACCTGATATTTTCCTGCAATTCTACCCTGGAAATTAAAAAAAAAATTGTGTTGAAGCACTTAGGCATAGAAAATGAAAGATGTTGCTTGGGTAACTTTTATATTGATAGAAAATTGGAAATTTTTGTTACAGGAAATGGACCCCCTCAAGGAAGGTTCCTTGAAGCCGGTGAGGGGTTCTTGACCTAGGGAATTGGATGTGCTTCGGTTCCCTGAATTGTCTAACTACCTTCCATTCCCCTCCCCACAGGTGCTGTATAATCCTATGGGTTTAGTGTGGCCTTCCCATGGTTTTAGAGAAAATGGGAAACTTTTGCATTATGGAAAGTATGGCAGGGGTAACTATCTTATTTTGATCCATAGAAAATGGGAAACTTTTTTGCCTTACAGATGCTGTATAGCCCTTGTGGCTTAGTGCTTCTTTTTTTTATAATTTTGCCTTACAGAATATGTGGCAGGGGGTAACTATCTTATTTTGATCCATAGAACATGGGAAACTTGCATTACAGAAAGTGGAAAATATGGCAGGGGTAACTTATTTTGATCCATAGAAAATGGGAAACTTTTGCATTACAGAAAATGGAAAATGTGGCAGGGGTAACTATCTTATTTTGATCCATAGAAAATGGGAAACTTTTGTATTACAGAAAATGTGGCAGGGGTAACTTTTATATTTTGATCCATAGAAAATGGGAAACTTGCATTACAGAAAACGGAAAATATGGCAGGGGTAACTATCTTATTTTGATCTATAGAAAATGGGAAACTTTTGCATTACAGAAAATGGAAAATGTGGCAGGGGTAACTATCTTATTTTGATCCATAGAAAATGGGAAACTTTTGTATTACAGAAAATGTGGCAGGGGTAACTTTTATATTTTGATCCATAGAAAATGGGAAACTTTTGCATTACAGAAAATGGAAAATGTGGCAGGGGTAACTATCTTTTGATCTATAGAAAATGGGAAACTTTTGCATTACAGAAAACGGAAAATGTGGCAGGGGTAACTATCTTATTTTGATCCATAGAAAATGGGAAACTTTTGCATTACAGAAAACGGAAAATGTGGCAGGGGTAACTATCTTATTTTGATCCATAGAAAATGGGAAACTTTTGCATTACAGAAAATGTGGCAGGGGTAACTATCTTATTTTGATCCATAGAACATGGGAAACTTTTGCATTACAGAAAACGGAAAATATGGCAGGGGTAACTATCTTATTTTGATCCATAGAAAATGGGGAAACTTTTGCATTACAGAAAATGGAAAATGTGGCAGGGGTAACTATCTTATTTTGATCCATAGAAAATGGGAAACTTTTGCATTACAGAAAATGGAAAATGTGGCAGGGGTAACTATCTTATTTTGATCCATAGAAAATGGGAAACTTTTGCATTACAGAAAATGGAAAATGTGGCAGGGGTAACTATCTTATTTTGATCCATAGAAAATGGGGAAACTTTTGCATTACAGAAAATGGAAAATGTGGCAGGGGTAACTATCTTATTTTGATCCATAGAAAATGGGAAACTTTTGCATTACAGAAAATGGAAAATGTGGCAGGGGTAACTATCTTATTTTGATCCATAGAAAATGGGAAACTTTTGCATTACAGAAAATGGAAAATGTGGCAGGGGTAACTATCTTATTTTGATCCATAGAAAATGGGAAACTTTTGCATTACAGAAAATGTGGCAGGGGTAACTATCTTATTTTGATCCATAGAAAATGGGAAACTTTTGCATTACAGAAAACGGAAAATATGGCAGGGGTAACTATCTTATTTTGATCCATAGAAAATGGGAAACTTTTGTATTACAGAAAATGTGGCAGGGGTAACTTTTATATTTTGATCCATAGAAAATGGGAAACTTTTGCATTACAGAAAATGGAAAATGTGGCAGGGGTAACTATCTTATTTTGATCCATAGAAAATGGGAAACTTTTGCATTACAGAAAACAGAAAATGTGGCAGGGGTAACTATCTTATTTTGATCTATAGAAAATGGGAAACTTTTGCATTACAGAAAATGGAAAATGTGGCAGGGGTAACTATCTTATTTTGATCCATAAAAAATGGGAAACTTTTGCATTACAGAGAATGGAAAATGTGGCAGGGGTAACTATCTTATTTTGATCCATAGAAAATGGGGAAACTTTTGCATTACAGAAAACGGAAAATGTGGCAGGAGTAACTATTTTATTTTGATTCACAGAAACGAAAAAAAAATAAAGGGGCCAATATATTTAGATTCATAGAAAATTTATTTTTTTCCATTACAGAAACTGAAAAAAGTTTATGGAACAATTAAATTTTTATTCATAGAATAAGTAGGCCTTCATCACAAGACTGTCACTCCAATGCCCACTCATTAAAAAGCTTGACCTGACCTTAAATTAATAATTACAATATTAAATACCAATAATGGTAAATTATAATGTGGATTGTATATTATTTGGCTTGCTGGATACACAAAAAATAATTGTACAATACAATAGTGCTATTAAGAGAAATTCATATTACCACTTGCCATTTAATTTACTGTAGTAACACATAGAAACCTACAATGGCCAGATTATATTATTATAATCAAGGGGGAAGCGCTAAACCAGGAGGATTATACAGCGCCCTGGGGGGGGATGTGGAAGGCATTCAGGCTTAATTCGGGGAACTGGAGCAGAGATCCAATTCCCTAAATCAAGAGCCCCTCACCAACATCAAGGAACCTTTGAGGGGTACAATGGCCAGAGAGAAGTCTAAACGAAAGGACAACGGCATAGTCTCCTTATTTTTCACCATCCACATGCAATTCTGGAGATCCTGCAAATTTCCTGTCCCAATTCTTCAGCAGGGGCCATTAACACAGGTTCCCATTATGAATTCGGGCCAAAACACCCAATTATGGCCTTGACGATGCTGAATTAAATTTAACTATGAACAAACCAGTGCTCAGACCTTATTTCACTATGGCATCCTCCACTCCCATGTCACTCCACAGCTGCTGCACACCCTCCTTCACAAAAAATTTCTTGAAGGGTCAAATCAGCACATTTTAATAAGCAATTATCCATATTTACACATTCTGAATATAATAATTATCATTTTCCTATAATCAAAAAGAAGCGCTAAGCTAAGGAAAATTATAAAAAAAAAATTCCACAACTTACATTTTAACAGAAAATGGGAATTGTTTTTATAAGGATTCTTCTAAGAATGCAGTTTGTCTACGAGCCGTATGTGGAAGGACTACATTTGTAGGGGTTCCTACAGCACCTAAGCAATGGATACCAATTCGATCCAAGGAAAGAGAGGACCAGTTGAATTGGATCAAAAGCCTCTCAGTGTCATCAAACCTCCCTTAAAAAGGTACATCTATATTTGTGGGACAGCACTAAGGGTCATGAAAGCCAACTGGGTTTGAAACTAGGGAAGGGTAGCTCCAATTCCATGGATGAAGATCCCTTCAACATCAATTCACCCATATAGTAGGGAAGTCTACAATGAATTATCGAACTCTATTCCATGTGGGTCATTTCTTTAAGGGAACATTATGGCAAGTCCTCCTTTGAAGGATTAACGAGCTCTTTATCCAAGAAATTGGAGCTACATTCCCTCTTCAACTGTAACCCGATTACCTTACTTCCCAAGCGCTGTCTAGCCTCTTATACCTATAAGTCGAGCGTCGTTCCCAATAAGATACGGCAACCAAAAACAAGTTAGCAATTGAGAAAATAATGGTCTTGCTAAAAGTGAGCAGAAATCAAAATTAATCTCCTGAACTCCATCCTCATTCCTCCTGTCGAGTGCAGGCCCTGTACCTCCCACTTCCGGGAAATAAAGTTTGGCTAACCAATTCACCTGAATCCCATAGCATATCAACCTATAAAAATGTCTCCATGTACAACATAAGCCTGCAAGACGTACATGCCCCTAGCACTCCTACACTTCTTAGGATGACCCGTGCCACCACAGATTTATACATTCATCTCGATTATTTTATTCTGCTCCATCCTTTCTAAATAGCCCAAAACCTCAACCCTTTGACTTATAGCTTTAGTACATCCCACCCTCCCCGTGTCTTAATTTCTACACTCCAAATTATTTGCATTACACCACACATTACTCCCAAACAAGACAGTTTAACTGCCTCTTGAATCCTCTCAACAATGATTAAAGCCTATGCCTTACACCACTAATTTTGGCTCGCTATACATTGGTACATCCCCCCCCCCCTTGTTTTTTTTTCTTGCATTCACAAACCTTTCCACAGATGCCCCAATACACCACCTTCCTTTTACCCCTTCGTCTGGTCCATGGTTCACCTCGTCTTTCATAACAAGCCTATCTGCCGCATGTCCACTCCTAAAATTCTAAATACATTCACTTCTAATCTGGTATTAACAGGTTAGGTAAGATGTCAGGAAATAGGGCATGTGTTTCCTGACGCAGTTCATATGACCTGCCACTGGAGCTTTTAAGCCAGCCTTCTGCTGGCTTATCGGTCCAATAAATGATTATTTTAACCATTATTGACCTTCAAGGTATTCAGTCTTTCATTGCCTAGACTGTCTATTCTCATCACCTTGCTATTTTCTTTACCTTTTAATTTCCTTTTACATACTTTTTTTTCAAACATCTACCAACCTTTTCAGTTTCCCTTCAGAATCTTCCCCCCCAAAAAAGTGTCATTTGGTAAAGAACAACTGTGGCAATTCCCATATTACATCAGATTCATTACCTTTCAATCCCACACTCCTCCCGAACACCCTAGCGCTCTTTTACATCTCCATGTTAATCCTTTTAACATCACATCCCTGTCTAAGGTTTATTTTTATCCCATCCGAGTCTCAAAAAAAAAATCTTTACTGCTTTTGTTAGCGTACTACCTATTCCATACATTTGCAACATCTGCTACACTGCTTACACAACCATCCTATCATTTGCCCTTTCTAAATTCATAAATGCCTCGGTTTATCCTTAGGTATTTACATGCTTTAGCCACTAGATCTACGTATGCCCTACCTTTCCTAAACCCTACCATACCCCCGGCCGGGATTGAACCCGCGGTCATAGTCTCTCAAAACTCCAGCCCGTCGCGTTAGCCACTAGACCAGCTAGCCACAATAAGATTCATCCAACTAGGTATATTTCTACACCATAGGAAGGTTAGCACAGGCACCTCTGTGACCACAAATGCAAGTTTTTACAGACGAATCTCCAGCTAGCGTGGCCGTGACGAACTCTAGCTCAAGTCCCTTCACTGCCGTCAACATGACAAGAAATCGTCTGTATTATTATAATCAAGGGGAAGCGCTAAACCCGTAGGATTATACAGCACCTGGGAGGGATGTGGAAGGCATTCAGGCTTAATTCGGGGAACTGGAGCACAGATCCAATTCCCTACATCAAGAGCCCCCTCACCAACATCAAGGAACCTTCCCTGAGGGGAAAATCGTCTGTAAAAACTTGCATTTGTGGTCACAGAGGTGCCTGTGCTAACTTTCCTATGGTGTAGAAATATACCTAGTTGGATGAATCTTATTGTGGCTAGCTGGTCTAGTGGCTAACGCGACGGGCTGGAGTTTTGACTATGACCGCGGGTTCAATCCCGGCCGGGGGTATGGTTTGTTTGCAATCGTGTCATTACGATTTCTTGAGTCATCTTTCCTAAACCCTACTTGTTCCTCTACAACTTTTTCTTAGCCCTAACTCTTTTCAGGAATAATTTTACCACGTACTCGCCATGCTTATTCTCTTATACATACGTAATTCTTACACTGTCCTCTTTTCCCTTATACAGTGAAAGCATACATGCTTTCCAATTCTTTGAAACCTCACTTCCTTTCGGCCTTTACTAAATATACAGCAAATCCAAAGCTATATCCTCGCCTGCTTTTATCTCCAATATTACAATCAAACAGAAGCAACAGCAAAGAACTACAGACCAATAGCACTAACATCCCATATCATAAAAATCTTTGAAAGGGTCCTAAGAAGCAAGATCACCACCCATCTAGAAACCCATCAGTTACACAACCCAGGGCAACATGGGTTTAGAACAGGTCGCTCCTGTCTGTCTCAACTATTGGATCACTACGACAAGGTCCTAAATGCACTAGAAGACAAAAAGAATGCAGATGTAATATATACAGACTTTGCAAAAGCCTTCGACAAGTGTGACCATGGCGTAATAGCGCACAAAAGGCGTGCTAAAGGAATAACAGGAAAAGTCGGTCGATGGATCTATAATTTCCTAACAGAACACAGAGTAGTCGTCAACAGAGTAAAGTCCGAGGCAGCTACAGTGAAAAGCTTTGTTCCACAAGGCACAGTACTCGCTCCCATCTTGTTCCTCATCCTCATATCCAACATAGACAAGGATGTCAGCCACAGCACCGTGTCTTCCTTTGCAGATGACACCCGAATCTGCATGACAGTGTCTTCCATTGCAGACACTGCAAGGCTCCAGGCGGACATCAACCAAATCTTTCAGTGGGCTGCAGAAAACAATATGAAGTTCAACGATGAGAAATTTCAATTACTCAGATATGGTAAACATGAGGAAATTAAATCTTCATCAGAGTAGAAAACAAATTCTGGCCACAAAATAGAGCGAAACACCAACGTCAAAGACCTGGGAGTGATCATGTCGGAGGATCTCACCTTCAAGGACCATAACATTGTATCAATCGCATCTGCTAGAAAAATGACAGGATGGATAATGAGAACCTTCAAAACTAGGGAGGCCAAGCCCATGATGACACTCTTCAGGTCACTTGTTCTATCTAGGCTGGAATATTGCTGCACACTAACAGCACCTTTCAAGGCAGGTGAAATTGCCGACCTAGAAAATGTACAGAGAACTTTCACGGCGCGCATAACGGAGATAAAACACCTCAATTACTGGGAGCGCTTGAGGTTCCTAAACCTGTATTCCCTGGAACGCAGGAGGGAGAGATACATGATTATATACACCTGGAAAATCCTAGAGGGACTAGTACCGAACTTGCACACGAAAATCACTCACTACGAAAGCAAAAGACTTGGCAGACGATGCACCATCCCCCCAATGAAAAGCAGGGGTGTCACTAGCACGTTAAGAGACCATACAGTAAGTGTCAGGGGCCCGAGACTGTTCAACTGCCTCCCAGCACACATAAGGGGGATTACCAACAGACCCCTGGCAGTCTTCAAGCTGGCACTGGACAAGCACCTAAAGTCAGTTCCTGATCAGCCGGGCTGTGGCTCGTACGTTGGTTTGCGTGCAGCCAGCAGCAACAGCCTGGTTGATCAGGCTCTGATCCACCAGGCCGCCTGGTCACAGACCGGGCCGCGGGGGCGTTGACCCCCGGAACTCTCTCCAGGTAAACACCTACAAGCGTCACACAGCGGTTAAAAGCATTAAATCGTCCCATTTTCAGCTATCTGTAAAAATTGAAGAACCACAGATCCAGTGACCATTCAGCACTTTGTTCAATATAAAAAAAAATCAAATCCTTAAAACTCATCTTCATAAAATTAAATGGAGTCTCCAGCAATGAAAAAAATAGCATGCATAAAAAACCAATAAAGCGCAAGACATTTAAAAATATCTTTTATGCAGTAAAATTATATAAACCAGAATTTAAAAAAAATATTTATAGTACTAAATTCATTACCCATTATGTCACAGCAATTTTCCTCACGCCAGTCATATCTACACAAGAACTGCACATAAAACTTCTGGCCCGGTGGCCTGGTGGCTAAAGCTCCCGCTTCACACACGGAGGGCCCGGGTTCGATTCCCGGCGGGTGGAAACATTTCGACACGTTTCCTTACACCTGTTGTCCTGTTCACCAAGCAGCAAATAGGTACCTGGGTGTTAGTCGACTGGTGTGGGTCGCATTCTGGGGGACAAGATTAAGGACCCCAATGGAAATAAGTTAGACAGTCCTCGATGACGCACTGACTTTCTTGGGTTATCCTGGGTGGCTAACCCTCCGGGGTTAAAAATCCGAACGAAATCTTATCTAACTTAACCAGAGGCACCTATAAAAACGCAAATACCCCTCTTGCAAAACTACACACACGGCTCATGACAATCATAATTAACTTACATAGGTGGTCTCTCAACAAGATACTGTTATATAGACGTTTAGCCTTTATAAGTAGAGCAAGGATGGCATGCAATAAAAGATTTATTGCAAGCCACAGTAAGAATATCCAGCAATACTTACCACAGTGCCTATTATATCACTGCTCTTCAAACCATCTGAAAAGTATATTATGATTATTTCCCAAAACATGGTTACAATAGCTCAACATTGTACATTTCTTACAAGGTAAAGCCCATGAAGAAGCACTACACCTACAGAGGTTATATAGGACAATGGAAACGGAAAGCTTGATCCAAGGAAGATGGTAATCCAAAACATTGGAGGAGTCCTTCATCAGCATCCTTTTTAATGGAGCTGCATGAGCCTTATGGGTTAAGCGCTTCTATGATAATTTTCAATATGCAATTACAAGATTCTGACACTGAAAAAATGCAGATTTGTACTGATCTGATGTACAGTATACGAGTGACTCAAGAGATCGTAATGACACGATTGTAAAACATACCACGGGCGGGGACTGAACTTGTGGCGAGAGTCGTAAAACTATAGGATTTATATTAACATTCTTGTAGCGACATTACAGAAGTTATGATTTCATCACCCTCCTTCAGTTGTCTCAGCCACTTGGCTGTTCTTCCTCCCCTTCAAAACTGTCAATAGCAGATAAGGAAAGAGAAAACATTTACTTTAATATACAGTACAAAGCATAAGCTCTGGAACATCAAACTTGTGGAAAATTGCATTTATCTGAATGTATCATTATGTACATAACAGTAAATGAACAAAGATAATTATTATTTATCAGTTAGACAAGTAGAAATTTGTGACACCTAGGTCCCCCTTCGATACCTACCACTGTCATATCCACAAGTTGCTCTGGACCTATTAATTATAAATAAAAAATACATCACCAGGAATTCTGGTAAATATATAAATTTGTGGACTGTATATTAAAAATAAATGATTATATATATATATATATATATATATATATATATATATATATATATATGAAAAACAACCACTCTGAAAGAATAGAGAAATTCCAAGCGCTTTCGTGACTACTCACATTATCAAGGAACTATGAAAGTGAAGCATCCAAGGAAGCTATATAAGGGGTCGGCCAGCACCTCACTATCAGATCCCACAACGGTTAAACACGTGACGCGCGGCGAGCCAACTTGGATAGGTCCTTTGCAAAACTCACCCCCAAGCTATTTATTTGTCCAGTGTATTATTAAATTCTACCCAAATTCTATTAATTATAAATGGATCTAATTTATATAAACCACACGAAATATTCATATTATATATATATATATATATATATATATATATATATATATGCATATATATGTATATATATATATACACACACACATTTATACAACAGAAGGAGAATATATCTTAATCATAACACTCACCAATTTGACTGGAGATTAATGTGTATCATACTCAGAAAACCTCACTATGAAAATAACACTGGCCAGAGTTAAACATAACAGACTTATCTGAGATTCCTGGAGCTGTCTTGTCCAGTCGCCTGATATCTCAAGTTATGCAGGAATGCACATCCAACAATTTCGTCTCCTATTTGAGAGGTGTCAGCCCAATTTTAACCTCGAGAGCAAGAAAAATTCTTCCCATTACACCAACGTTTCTAATCCAAATTCAAACAACAATGGCGACTGTCTTCTGCGCAGACGCAGGCTTTCCGTTTTCTATGACAAATATGTTGGTGAGGGGCTCTTGATTTAGGGAATTGGATCTGTGCTCCAGTTCCCCGAATTATTAAGCCTGAATGCCTTCCACATCCCCCCTCCCAGGCACTGTATACTCCTCCGGGTTTAGCGCTTCCCCCTTGATTATAATAATAATATGACAAATATTATTAAATACAGTATGGCCATCTATTTACATATAACTACTGTATTTCTGGAAAATATATACAGCATTTTCCACAAAACTAAAAGAAATGGCATTTTTTATTCCAGCACAATTAACTAATTGTAGAACGATACCAAGGGTGGCCAAACCTTTATGAGCTACGAGCTGCAATTTACAGAGATTTATGTTAGGAAACATTAAGAAAATTGCCAGACGAATATTTCTAGATTACTGGCGTGGGAACAGAAAGTAAACAGGGATACCATCTCGCTAGCACAAGCCGTATGTGGCTCGCGAATTGGAACTTGGTGACGTCTGGGATATACTATAATCCATTCTAATCAATTTAGACTATAACAGTTATTAATTATAGATCTAGTAATAAATTTCATAAGAATATAATCAAGCGCTTAACCAGATGGGGTCACAACAATAAATTTAATAGTATTTCACGATATAGTTAAGTGCTTGCACTACGGTTACAGGTTCGTGGTAGTTCACTACTACTGTACATAAGGTGGTTTAAGAATTAATGTGCTATAGTATCATCCTCAAACATTATCTAGGTTTTGGTAGACTGTACCAAGAAAAATTATAACTGAAAAATTTAGAAGTCACCACAACTTATGAAAGCAATTACATACTGGTATATCAGGGCACTCAAATTTATTTCCCCTACTATTATTAGTGCTTAGAGAAGCGCTAAACCCGTAGGGTCATACAACCCCCTTAATTAACAAGGGTAGGCACTCGGGTTCTATCTATGGAAGGGGAGGAAAGCTCCAATTAGATGAAGATACTACTAAGATACATTCCCAATTTCGCATCCACCGATGTACTTCAACATTTACTCCCTCATGCTCCTTTCCATTCAGTCTTTCATACACTTAATTAAGGCTCATAGAAAAATGCAAAGCAGTTAAAGCGAGTTCACTTTCAACTTACTTTCACACACCCTTCAAAGCTTGTCAACCAAATGTGCAACTTTCTTAATTAATCAAAAGCACCCTGAGTGGGGTTTCAAGTCCTACAGTTTTGTACCTTCGGCGTAATTCGGTCGATGAAGTCTAATCAGCAACTCGTGAAAATCCCTCCACCCGCTGCCGCCCACTGCCACTGCCCCAGTCGATCCGCATGCCACCACTGCCTCTAGCAACCACTACCGGCATCAAAGAAAAAGTAAGGTGTAGACAGTCAACCAAACACTTAACCCTCCAGAGATTTCAGGCTTCTGGAGATCTCAATATAAATTTACTATTATTGGGATGCAAGGGGAGTCCAACTGGGGGATTATTATTATAATAAAAAAGAAGCGCTAAGCCACAAGGGCTATACAGCGCTGCAGGGTAGGGAAGGAAGCGAGGGTATTGGGCGGCAGAACGGGGGAGGGATGATCAGTAGGTTACAGAAAACAGCGGGGCAGGGGATAGTGCGGGGGTAGAGGGTAACAAGAGATTGAGGTAGAAAGGGCTGAAGGCATCAGTTTGTGAAGCCAATTGGGGGGAAGGAGAGATACGCGTACCTGAACCGCGACCTACTTCAGTTTTTCGCTCAGTGACGTCAGATCAAGAGTTTAGACGAAACTCCAGTGGCTATGGAAATTGGAGCAAGGGAGGGAAAATGGAGAGGGGGTAAGTCCTCTCTTCTTTCAATCACACATCCTGTTACTCATTCTGATACCTTTATAGAACTAGTCGCCTTAATTGTAGCGTCACAATTATTGCACCCCGAGGGGTCTTAAGACCCCCGGGGTGCAATAACCGAGTGACAGAAGCTTCTCAGGTTGTGTGATGGGGAGAATACGGACTTACGGCCTCTCCATTTTCCCTCCTTTGCTCCAGTTTCCCTGGCCGCTTCTCCCTTCGTCTAGACCAGACAGGTTGTGTGACTGGTACAATAATGTGTGCCAGTGCTGCCATGTACCACTGACAGATGAACATACCTCGGTGGATTGTCCACGAGATACTACATCTCTAGAGTAAACCTCATTTAAATTTTATTTTTATTTTTATTTTTTTTTACTTTGCCCGTGTCCCCAGATAGCCAGACACTGAGCCTCAGCAAATTAAACACTGCTGTTCCTGACAACCATTTACTTTTACCACCTCTATTACCTAGGTTGACTCATTGTCAATTGATCGTCCTGATGCAGTTACTGAACAAATATCACAATATGCCGATTTAAATTTGCCCAAGCGTAATATACAGATATATACTTGCAAAGTGCTCGTCCAGCTGGTTTTTAAATAACTGTATCGTTATCGTGCTTACAGCTTCAGTGGATAGTTTGTCCCATTCTGCTATAATTCTGTTTGAAAAAAAAAATCACATACGTTCCTGCTTGTGTCAAAACCACTCATTCTCTTAAAGGTTTGAATAACATCTAGTCTCTGTTTACTGCGAAAATTTGATTGTTTAGTCTTTCTTAATAAGGTTTATTTCTTAGTGATGGTACGAGCTTGGTTGCTCTTCACTGTACCCTCACCAGCATTATTATAATAAAAAAAGAAGCGCTAAGCCACAAGGACTATACAGCCCCTCACCAGCAGAGATGTTTATTTAACTACGAAACTTTACAGCTCGCATATAAGCACTGTTTAGTACTTTCCATCTTGCTTATGATTAATCCAAGGTCCTTTTCTTCTCTTGTTTAGGTTAGTTTGTCAAACATTTTCTAGTCATGCGAGTGGGTGGTGGAGGGAGTGAGGGAGCTGATGGAGGAAGGCATGGGTGGTGGAGTGAGGGAGCTGATGGAGGAAGGCATGGGTGGAGAGGTCGTTTGGTGCGTTTATGAGGGTGTGGCATTAAAAAAAAGGTAAACTCTTACGGATTGGTGGGGGAAGGGAAGAATTCTGGCAGAGGGAGATAGCTGATAAGGAAGGTAGGTAGGCAGGGGGAGGGAGGTGGGCTGATAAGTACACAAGAGTGCTAGTTCCATCACCAGTATTACTGTAGTCGCTGCTGGTATCAGTGCGCTCACACCGCTCCCTAAATATGTAAGTCATTTTCTATAACACTTTCTTACGCAATTATATATATATATATATATATATATATATATATATATATATATATATATATATATAATCGTGCCGAATAAGTAAAACTGGTCAATTAGCAAGAACTCATTTAAAACTAAGCTCTTTCTAAAATTTTCTCTTATACATTTAAAGATATGTATATTTTTCATTTTTGTTAATATAAAAATTAATGATTTTGTACCAAAAGAACCTTAGGAAACTTACTTCACCTTATTATAACGAGCTCAATTTAATTTAGCCTAATCCAGCTAAATATATTTTATACAAGTTTACAATAAACAAACACAGTTTTTTTAGATTCAGAATGGTTTTTGCGAAATTATTGCATACACAATTTTTCGCTTGCCCTATTCGGCAAGAAGTGCGTTGTTATTTAAGCCAAAAAATAGCAAGTTTTACTTATTCGGCAAGATAGTATATATACTATATATATATATATATATATATATATATATATATATATATATATATATATATATATATATATATATATATATATATATACACACAAAGAAAATGTTCTATTTTTTACTGCAATTTGGCACATTTACACCATTTTCCTTTAGTCACTATTCCCACTTTAATCCGCATGGAAGCGCTTGAAAACCTAACCAGTCATACATACCAGGATAAGCATGACAAGCTGAGCTATGACGATAAACTCTGCAGACAACTGTACATACTTCGACGTTAATCCTTAAGAGAAAATTTTATTGGTTAACTAAGAAGGAATTCCAATCTAACCCAGTTATATATTAGCTCCAGTTAAATGGACTGTCGAAGATTCTGCAAAGTTCAAGAGACTAAATTTTAAGCTATTTTCGTTATGAAAATTGTTTCAATCAAGTTATGTAGGGCAGAAAGTAAGAGAAGGTATACCTTCAAATTATAACTGGTTCATCTTGAATACAATTTTGTTTTTCATTAGCCGTATTGTATCATTCGCTGATCAATGTTCATAATGCAGGTGACAGTAGCCAGTCTTATAGGGCACTTGACATCATTAATATTCCTGAAGCTCATAAGTCACTTTCCAGAAGCCCTAGTTATAGGACATGCCACAAGACATCTTCTATCAGTCATATCGAGTGATGTATACAAGAATTCAGCCTATGCCAAGGAAAAAAAGTAGTTGAAAGTACCTTAAATAAAAAGCCTTTCTTATTTTCCTGTCTTTCACTGCACAATACATTATCCTGCTCCTCTCCTCGTGACCTATTCTCCTACACGTTGTTTCTCGACTCTGCCAGGCGAAAAATATTGACTGTCGTACTTCCTGGGATGATGATGGTTCTCATTATACTAAGCATCTTCGGTAGCCCACAAGGAATCCGTCAACACCAGAACTCCTCCATCCCAATAAATGAAATATTAAAGAAACTTGACAGACTGGAAGGTAAGGAAATTCTTATCTATATGTTCGTCAGAATAAATAGGGGAGATTCACAAAACGCTGAAGATGTCTAAGAGTTTTTATTACTGCATAGTGGGGTAACAAAGGTTACAGACGTGTGGGGGCAGCACAGGTTACAGAGGTGGGGGCATCACAGGTTACAGAGATGTGGAGACAGCACAGGTTACAGAGGTGTGGGGGCAGCACAGGTTACAGAGGTGTGGGGGCAGCACAGGTTAGAGGTATGGGGATAGCATAGGTTACAGAGGTGTGGGGTAACAGGTTACAGAAGTGAGAGGTAGAACTGATTACAGAGCCATGGAGTAGCGTAAGTTACAGGTGTGTGGGGGTACCACAAGTTACCGAGATACGAGATAGCATAGGTTACTCATCCTGTTACTCATCCTATCAGAGATGTAAACCACAGCACCGTGCTATCCTTTGCAGACGATTCTAGGATACGGCAAATCTACAAGAAGATATAAACCAGTTTTCCAATGGGCAACTGAAAACATGATGTTAAAGAAGAAATTCCAACTACTCCTTTATGGAAAACTAGAGTTGTAGAGTACACTACAACTCTAATCACATAGAAGTAATGTGAAGGACCTGGGAGTGGTAATGTCTGAGGATATCACATTAAAGGATCACAACAGTGCCACTATCACATCTGCGAGGAAAATGATAGGATGGATAATGAGAACGTTCAAAACAACGAGATGCCATGCCAATGACGATCCTTTTTAAATCACTTCTCTCGAAGCTGGTATACGTACTGCTGTACATTAACATCTCCAATCAAAGCAGGTGAAATCGCAGATCTAGAGACTGTACAGAGAACCTTTACTGCACATATAAGTTCCGTCAAACACCTTAACTACTGGGAAAACTTGGAAGCACTTGAAATTGGAAAAAAATCTTTTCTTATGCCAAATCTAAGGCTAAAACAACATGCAGTGTTAGACCCCTGCTTAGATGAGATGGGACCTACACGGATGACAGCAAAGAAATGAGTGAGCTACTAAAGTCCCAATAAGACTCACTGGAGCGCAGGCGAGAGATATACCTCATAATCTACACCAGGAAAATCCTAGAGGGGACTTGTCCCTAATCTGCACACACAAATCACTCCTTACGAAAGCAAAAGACTGGGCAGGCGGTGCAACATACTCCCAATGAAAAGTAGGGGCGTCATTAGTACATTAAAAGAAAACACTAAGTGTCTGGAGCCCAAGACTGTTCAACAGCATCCCATTAGGCATTAGGCGAATTACCAATAGACCCCTGGCTGCCTTCAAGAGGGAGCTGGACAGATTCCTAAAGTCACTACCGGATCAGCCGGGCTGTGATTCGTATGTTGGACTACGTGCAGCCAACAGTAACAACCTGGTTGATCAGGTCCTGATCCACCGGGAGGCCTGGTCATGGACCGGGCCGCGGGGGCACTGACCCCCTGGAATACCCTCCAGGTAAGTAGATCGAGGTGTGGGATAGCATAGGTTTCAGAGATGCCGGGTATCAACAAAAATTGACCATTCGTGTAGAAATATTAAGCAGAGTCGTGTGAAAAATGTAAGGAGGAATTTAAGAAATTTACTGGGATACACCGTAATCAAATCTACCGCAGGTGTCCAACTGGTCTATGTTATCTTAAAACTTCTGTAATTTAAAAAAAAAAATCACGGAATGAGAAGGATATACCATGTTATCGTTTCCTGCCAAAGTTAGAACTAGTGTGTGCACTTGCAATTTTAACTATTTCCCAAGAAGGTATATTAGTCACCATAATAGGTTAAAAAGTGTACAGGAGTTTTTCCCCCCTATTAAAAAAATAGTAACATGACATATGACAGCTGAACTGATATATTGTATGTTGTTTCACGATTGTCTGATCTACCTACCCTTTACATGTGCACCTCTGGTGACTCTTAACATGTCTAATCAATATTCCTGAGCATTCGCCCCCCCCCCTCAAGGGAGAAAATATTAACGCCCATAGATACCACCTATATAAGACACGTTGTCAGTCTTCCTATTGAAACTAACATGGCCCAGTACTAGTGTTGGATTCGCATACACAGTGGCACGGGTTCGAATGCCACCCAGTTCCTCTTTGTATACATACACGCCACACTGATACGTACATAATCATGTCAACTGTCGCCTCCCGCCAATGCACGGCCACCCAAAGAAAACACCTCACCATGATTCATTCAACTGTTTTTCTTACTAGAAGTGTGTTGACGTCACAATTCAGATTATCCTCCGACTAATATCCCCACCCTTCCTTCAGAGTGCAGGCACTGCCCTTCCCACTTCCAGTGCACAAGTCCGGCTAGCCGGTTTCCCTGAATCTCTTCATAAATACTACCTTGCTCATACTCCAGTAACACGTCCATTAAAAACCAGTTTCCATTCACTCCTAACACTGATAAGCCAGCTGGATGCTACAGCCTCTAAACCGCGATGCTTCAGATCCGACATCTTTTAATCCCACACATCTTCTCAACACCACAGCATTCATTTACACCCTCATCTATAAAAATGTTTAATACCATAGTGACAATACGCATCCTAAGTTCTATCACTGGTAATTAGTCCTCCCTCTTACATATTCCAAACTGAGCCTCAATTTGATTAACTAAATTTTTAGTAGCCTACTACCTATTCCATACATTTGCAGCATCTGCCACGGGGTAGGCTATTTTATACTTCAACTGTGTAAAGTGTATGGCATCACACTGCACCAAACTGTGTGCTAATTGTTTTACCCCATCAAAGGTCGACTGAATCAGTTACTGGATACGGTGTTTCGGCTCAAGAAGCGTCCTAACAGCCTACCCACCATCTACATCGTCACCCCCACCTACAAGAGGCTGGAACAGGTGAGAAATACGCACACGTTTACTCACTGCAAACCTGCTTCCCGTTGCGCAAATCTTGTACTAAGTACTGTACCAACAACGACTGATAACATTCTTGTCAACGTCACTTATCTTGTTTCTGCACTTTGTTCCCTTGAGAACAGTGTGATTTTTATGACGACTAGTGTTAGTCTGCTGAGGACTGACAACTGGGAGTGTGTACACACACACCGGGAGTGTGTACACACACACCGGGAGTGTGTGCAGACACACCGGGAGTGTGTGCACACACACCGGGAGTGTGTGCAGACACACCGGGAGTGTGTGCAGACACACCGGGAGTGTGTGCAGACACACCGGGAGTGTGTGCAGACATACCGGGAGTGTGTTCAAACACACCGGGAGTGTGTGCAAACACACCGGGAGTGGAGTAAAGAGGCTGCAGCTGGTCGTTTCAACAAGCTTGTTTAATGTTACACGCTTGTAAGGAAAATACGTAAAATATAAATATATTTTGAAAAACCATGTTGACTTTAATCGGGAAATGTAAATAGAGAGTACATTTGTTTTTACACGAATTTACACCTGCAGCACTGCATGACGCGCCGACTAACTGGTTGACTGGATGACAGGCGAGCTAGCTGACTACTTGGTTCTCTGGATGACAGGCGAGCTAGCTGACTACTTGGTTCTCTGGATGACAGGCGAGCTAGCTGACTACTTGGTTCTCTGGATGACAGGCGAGCTAGCTGACTACTTGGTTCTCTGGATGACAGGCGAGCTAGCTGACTACTTGGTTCTCTGGATGACAGGCGAGCTAGCTGACTACTTGGTTCTCTGGATGACAGGCGAGCTAGCTGACTACTTGGTTCTCTGGATGACAGGCGAGCTAGCTGACTACTTGGTTCTCTGGATGACAGGCGAGCTAGCTGACTACTTGGTTCTCTGGATGACAGGCGAGCTAGCTGACTACTTGGTTCTCTGGATGACAGGCGAGCTAGCTGACTACTTGGTTCTCTGGATGACCGGCGAGCTAGCTGACTACTTGGTTCTCTGGATGACAGGCGAGCTAGCTGACTACTTGGTTCTCTGGATGACAGGCGAGCTAGCTGACTACTTGGTTCTCTGGATGACAGGCGAGTTAGCTGACTACTTGGTTCTCTGGATGACAGGCGAGCTAGCTGACTACTTGGTTCTCTGGATGACAGGCGAGCTAGCTGACTACTTGGTTCTCTGGATGACATGCGAGCTAGCTGACTACTTGGTTCTCTGGATGACAGGCGAGCTAGCTGACTACTTGGTTCTCTGGATGACAGGCGAGCTAGCTGACTACTTGGTTCTCTGGATGACAGGCGAGTTAGCTGACTACTTGGTTCTCTGGATGACAGGCGAGCTAGCTGACTACTTGGTTCTCTGGATGACAGGCGAGTTAGCTGACTACTTGGTTCTCTGGATGACAGGCGAGCTAGCTGACTACTCGGTTGCCTGACTGACAGACGAGCTAACTGGTTGTCTACCTGGCTGACTTGTCTTTCTCCGCAGATACCGGAGCTGACAAGGCTAGCCCAGACCCTGGTGAACGTGCCCAACATTCACTGGATCGTCGCTGACGATACCAATACAACCAATCCCCAAGTGATCCACCTTCTCAAAAGAATCCACCTTCCCTACACTTACCTGCTGAGTAAGTATAATTCTACCTGCTGAGGAAGTATAATTCTACCTGCTGAGTAAGTATAATTCTACCTGCTGAGGAAGTATAATTCTACCTGCTGAGGAAGTATAATTCTACCTGCTGAGGAAGTATAATTCTACCTGCTGAGGAAGTATAATTCTACCTGCTGAGGAAGTATAATTCTACCTGCTGAGGAAGTCTTCCCCCACCTACCTCTACTTATTGGAGAACACTTCTACTTTTTGTACATTATTATTAAGGGGGGAAGTGCTAAACCCGTAGGATTATACAGCGCCTGTGGGGAGGGGGGGGGGGTTGTCTAAGGTATTCAGGCTCAATTCAGGGAACCGGAGCACATATCCAATTCTCTAAATCAAGAGCCCCTCACCAGCGTCAAGGAACCTCCCTTGAGGGGACTACTTTATGTTCATCTCCTTATGTATACCCTTACTTCTGCATCCTCCCTCAGCACCCATGCCACAGGAGTTTAAGAAAGAGCTAGCAAGGCCCAAGGGCGTGGCCAACAGGAATGGTGGGATGGAGTGGATACGAGCCCACGCCACTGAGGGAGTCTTGTACTTCGCAGACGACGATAACACCTACGATATCCAGATTTTTGAGGAAGTATGCTGGTATTTACTTGAAAGTAGTGGTGGGAGTGTTCTTTTGTACATGGTAGTTGTTTTGAAGTAGAAGGTTTGACTTGGCTTTGAGCTGTGTATGCCCCAATTTACCATTTTTATTGGAGAAATTGGGGTATTAGTTTCCCATCTGATGAACTGTGACTGCCTCTTCAACCTATTTGTAATTGCCTATTTACAGCTACAAAAGCAGTGCTATGGTCGTGGTGGTGCGTTTTCAAGAAGTCATTACGTAATTTTTTTTTTTAACATTCCAGTGGTTTTAGCACTTGCTACTACCTCGTATTCATTCCACTGGTGTGTCAACAGTAAGACAGATGTTTGTCTGGCTCATCATTTCCTGAGAACTGATCCCATCCTTCTTGACTAGAGCTAATGTTAAGTGTCGACTTGACTGTGGTGATGGTGTCTACTTGTTTGCTTGTGGTGGCAGTGTTCACTTGCTTAGCTAGTTTGCCTTCCTATCACTGTAGACAAGATTTTCTTATGACAATGTATATTTTGCTAACATACTATCAACCATCAGCTAAGAAGTACTCTGCTTGCATTCTATGAGCCTTCAACTAATACGTATTATTCATAATTGGTTCCTGTTTAACATAACATTTAACTCTAGTGTTTCCAAAATTATAGAGGTAAATGTTACGTTAATCCTCTGGATTATGTATATAAACCGGGTCTTTTCCTGTTTAAATGTGGACGTTCCAATGACTTTACTGGGTTAGCCTACGATAAATAATTAAAAATCATAATATTCCTACATGTGTATGCCTACATACAGTGTATGTGCCATCAGAACCACTGCATAAATTTATACGTGACTAGTAGCTCGGTGGTACAGTAATGCTCACAACTCAAAGCACCTGTGTTGATAGTAACAATTCTCCTAAGACATGTTGATTATATTCACAATGCAAATACGTAGCTAAGAAATAGTCAGCTGTTAAGGATCATATCCTAGTACAGGACCACAATGGAAATAAGTCATGCTGCTTGCCTGTGTTGTGTTATCCTGGGTAATACTAAGAATGTCTTCATCGATGTATTTTTGTTTTCAGATGCGCTACACCAGAGTGGTGTCTATGTTCCCAGTGGGGCTGCTGACGGAGGCGGGGTTGTCCACCCCAGTGCTCAAGGATGGCAGGTTTATCGGCTGGTATGATGGCTGGATTGGAGGAAGGAAATTCCCAGTCGACATGGCTGGCTTCGCAGTCTCTGTTCCAT
The DNA here is from genome assembly GCF_038502225.1 of Cherax quadricarinatus. Taxonomy (NCBI): domain Eukaryota; kingdom Metazoa; phylum Arthropoda; class Malacostraca; order Decapoda; family Parastacidae; genus Cherax; species Cherax quadricarinatus. The sequence continues at coordinate 7,387,729 of NC_091352.1, read as the reverse complement.
TCCTCCTTACAGTGAGTGATGAGAGATGGGAAGGTGTACTGAAAAAACAGGGAGGATGTAACAGGGAGGAACGGGGGTATATACGACAAAATTTGCACAGTAAATGAATTGATAATCACATCTGAATATAATACAACCTAACTTATTTAACCTTATTCATCATGGAATCTATTTCCAAGCCTCTCTAATAGGAAGCGGTAGTGTCAGCACCTTGACATTTTTATATTTTTATATCGATTCAATTTTATCTACGAGATTTGTTAAGAATCGTTAGACATTTGACATATACAAACCAGTAAGAGGAGGGGTTCACCATAACAGATAAACGTCCTATCAATTTACCTCCTTCGGAGTAACTGGAGGTAAGAGGTTATAGGAGGAAGGGAAATGATTGCAAGTGTGAAGAAAGAGGGAAAAGGGAGAGGTGAGCATAAAAGTCATTTTGGGCAGCACTCATTCTTCCTCAAGTTACAAAGATCAGACAATACCCTTACTTAACCAAGATTACCCCTTCCCAGCATTTTTTTTTATCATCTGCCTTATACTTACCCTAGAAATAGTGGCTGCTGGACCAACTGCATTGCTCTTCTATTTTTTGCCTTCCCACTGAGCATAAAAATATTTTATTTTAATGTAAAAGAAGTCCTTATATCTGCAGGTTCCTAAAGCTAAGATGCCATACACGGCCGGGATGGAGGAAACGGGCTTCTTATCTAGCCTTAATATCACCACAGATCAGATAGAGTTCTTGGCTGACAACTGCACCCAGGTACAGTGCTTCGATCACCACCTGTGCTGACCTCGTCTACATTTGTTGCAGAATTGTGTTGATTGTTGTGGCTTATTTGTTTAGTTTGAACCTGGCTAAATATTAAATTCAGGGGAAAATATAAAAGACTGTCTGTATCCATTCATTAATACGGTGTTTACCTGCAGATATACGTGTGGCACACCAAGACTCACAAGAACAATCCTGCCAGCAGAAATATTCTACTTCCAGAGTACAATGGTACCAACCTACGTATCCTGCAGGAAGTCATGACTATAAAGGAAGACTCATAGTAGCATCCGTAGTCTCATCTCTTCTTCCCCTAGCATGTGTATGTGTGTATATATGCAATGTTTCTACATACATATATATATATATATATATATATATATATATATATATATATATATATATATATATATATATAATATATAATATATATAATTATATATATATATATATATATATATATATATATATATATATATATATATATATATATATATATAATATATATATATATATATATATATATATATATATATATATATATATATATATATATATATATATATATATATATATATATATATATATATATAATTAAAAGATATATACTGCAATCCAAGCTTCCCCTTCTGTTCGTTTTCTCTAATATACATTTTTGTTACCATTTCTAGTTCTCGTATAACCTCATGTAGACTATTATTGTTCAGGGTACTCTGCTCTAACAAAAACAAATAAAAACAGACTACTAATTACCCAATATAAGGCAAGATTGATCCTGAAGCTGCGTCCAAGATAGCATGTAGGTCAAGATGAAGAACAAGGTCACAATACCGTGGCTGGAACAATTCACAATGATGAAGAACAAGGCTAGAAACGCTTCAAGTGGCAGAGTAAATCTTCTGAAACAACTATTTATACAAAATTACTAAACAACCAATGTCCAAAATAACTTGTCGCAATTTTTGTGAAGGTTACTAACCAAAGCTAGTATGGTACTTAGGGAGGTTAACTCTGCTGAACTTTTTTTTTCCAGGCTGAGGGACTGGCCACCTCAGGTACTTTTTGTCCAAGGTTGATGGACTGATTACATCTTTATTTCACTACTACACCTTCTAAGTCTGTATCTGACTGAAGAAGCCTACTGTGTAGGCGAAACGTTTCAATAAAGATACCCAACTGTTGCACATGTGTCTTAATCTTCAACTTGTAGGTATTTTATGCTATTTTCAACATTTCTTGTATTGTTAAAATATTTCTTGAGCTGATATATTCATTCTTGTGTTGATCTGTCGTTAACATCACTTATGTACATATGCTTATGTAATTAAATAAAGCAAGGGCCCCAATGAAAGAAAAAGTCACAATGTTTGACGCTATTGGGTTAGGTTAGACTTAGTTATAGACAATTTACTATACAAAACCGCTGTAAAAGTTCACAATTATGCACAAGGAAAGAGGTAACATTTATGAGGGGATTCAGGGAACTGGTTACCTGGAGAAGGGTCCTAGAGGTGGGAAGTACAGTCCTTGCACGCTGAAAAATGGTGGAGGATGTTGTGTAGACGTTCATCTGAACTGTGATGTCAGAACACTGGCAAGACGATGATTAAGTGAATAACGGTTAATGTAGTTCACTTCTGAGTCACCTTACCTCGCTGGGACACGGCAGGACTGTTAAAATAAAAAAATAAGTAAATAAACACTATCTTCATATTTATATTTCTCGTGTGTATGTGATAGGTCATTCCGAGAGACGATGATTCTGAAGTAACAGTAACTACGGTTCTGCTGAAACTAAATTTGTAATGTTTACGTAGCTGAACTTTAAACGGAATACTTAAGAGTAATCTTCATTGTCCTACTGAAGTCTCCAGGCTTAGGTTAAGAGATTTCAACACTACGTATAATGCACGAGCCCCATCCTGTGATGGATGACAGGGAAACATTGTTAACTTTTGTTCCCACTCTTAAACAATTGCATAGTGTAGCAGCACGCTGCTCCAGTATCCAACTTTTCTAAAAAAAAAAAAAAAAAAAAAAAAAAAAAAAAAAAAAAAAAAAAAAAAAAAAAAAAAAAAAAAAATAAAAAAAAAAAAAAAAAAAAAAAATCCTCCAGTGCCTTCTTTCATATCTCCCTCCTTCCCTTCTCAAATTCCTTTTCTTCCTCCCATCCTCCTCACCTATCCTTCCTCCCCTCTCGCTTCCTTCACCATGAGCGAAACTTATCTTAATTAACCAAAGTTTCAAAACGCTGCATGCATGTGACTGATACATCTGTCAATACCGATATTATACACCTTTTATTTTTTTTTTGTTAAATCTCCTTACGTAATATGAAAAATTACAATAGTCTTAAATGCACATGTCCAGTCAGTATAAACTATGTTTATCCAGCAGTCCATGAACCAACTGGTCAATCACTGCTCTTCTTCCAATCAAATACACGTATACATGAACATCCACTGCAACTTTTCCAGGGATGAAATAAAGGCATGTCTGTTCCTTCTCAATATTTTTATGCTTATTCATACAGTCACTAGTAACCTGCCATTTCCTAAGGACAAACCGATTTATAGTCCAAGTAGTCAATATGAGAAAATTACTGCACTAAAGCGTCTTTCCCCTTATTAGCTATCCACTTCAGTTATTACCCGAGAACCCAACAGAAAACGGACCAGGCGCATCATGACACTACGTTCGCCCTGTATCTGTCACCAGGCTTACATGGGATATTGAGAATGGAGTGAGGCTGATTCATTACCTTTGTAACTTGCAATGATTGTGACCAGATCTACCTGGAGTTCATTATCTTTGTAACTAGTTCAGCTATCATAACTTTGGGGTCCAGTCCCTGGACCCATTATGTACCTTTGTAATCTTTTGACTATCGCCCACAGGATGGGTATGGGGTGCATAATAAAGATATTAAACTAAACTGTGTGTGTGTGTGTGTGTGTGTGTGTGTACACACTCACCTATTTGTACTCACCTATTTGTGGTTGCAGGGGTCGAGTCATAGCTCCTAGCCCCGCCTCTTCGCTGATTGCTACTAGGTCCTCTCTCTCCCTGCCCCATGAGCTTTATCATACCTCGCCTTAAAACTATGTATAGTTCCCGCCTCCACTACGTCACTTTCTAGGCTATTCCACGGCCTGACTACTCTATGACTGAAGAAATACTTCCTAACATCCCTTTGATTCATCTGAGTCTTCAACTTCCAATTGTGACCTCTCGTGTCTGTGTCCCATCTCTGGAACATCCCGTCTTTGTCCACCTTGTCTATTCCGCGCAGTATTTTATATGTCGTTATCATGTCTCCCCTGACCCTCCTGTCCTCCAGTGTCGTCAGGCCGATTTCCCTCAACCTTTCTTCGTAGGACAATCCCCGTAGCTCTTGGACTAGTCTTGTTGCAAACCTTTGCACTTTCTCTAATTTCTTGACGTGCTTGACTAGGTGTGGATTCCAAACTGGTGCTGCATACTCCAGTATGGGCCTGATGTAAATGGTATACAGTCTTGAACGAATCCTTACTGAGGTATCGGAACGCTATCCGTAGGTTTGCCAGGCGCCCGTATGCTGCAGCAGTTATCTGATTGATGTGCGCCTCGGGAGATATGCTCGGTGTTATACTCACCCCCAGATCTTTTTCCTTGAGTAAGGTTTGCAGTCTTTGGCCATCTAAACTATATTGCGTCTGCGGTCTTCTTTGCCCTTCCCCAATCTTAATGACTGCATTTGGGAGGGTTAAACTCAAGGAGCCAGTTGCTGGACCAGGCTTGTAGCCTGTCCAGGTCTCTTTGTAGTCCTGCCTGATCCTCATCCGATTTGATTCTTCTCATTAACTTCACATCGTCCACAAACAAGGACACTTCTGAGTCTATCCCTTCCGTTATGTCATTCACATATACCAAGAACAGCACAGGTCATAGGACTGACCCCTGTGGAACCCCGCTTGTCACAGGCGCCCACTCTGACACCTCGTCACGTACCATGACTCGTTGTTGCCTCCCTGTCAGGTATTCTCTGATCCATTGCAGTGCCTTTCCTGTTTTGTGTGCCTGATCCTCTAGCTTTTGCAGTAACCTCTTGTGAGGAACTGTGTCGAAGGCCTTCTTGCAGTCCAAAAAAATGCAGTCGATCCACCCCTCTCTCTCTTGTCTTACTTCTGTCACCCTGTCATAAAACTCTAGTAGGTTTGTGACACAGGATTTTCCCTCCCTGAAACCATGCTGGTTGTCAATTATACACTTGTTTCTTTCCAGGTGCTCCACCACTCTCCTCCTGATGATCTTCTCCATGACCTTGCATACTATACACGTTAGTGATACAGGTCTGTAGTTTAGTGCCTCATGTCTGTCTCCCTTTTTTAAAAATTGGGACTACATTAGCCATCTTCCATACCTCGGGGAGTTGCCCAGTTTCAAATGATGTGTTGAAGATCTTTGTTAACGGTACACACAATATCTCTGCTCCCTCTTTAAGGACCCATGGAGAGATGTTGTCTGGTCCCACCGCCTTTGAGGTGTCAAGTTCGCATAGCAGCTTCTTCACCTCCTCCTTGGTTATATGTACCTCATCCAGCACTTGTTGGTGCACCCCCCTGCTCTGATTTCCTGGAGTCCTACTGGTTTCCACTGTAAATACTTCTTTAAATCTTGTGTTGAGCTCCTGACATACCTCCCGGTCGTTTCTTGTGAATTCCCCATCACCCTTCCTCAGTCTGATTACATGGTCCTTGACTGTTGTTTTCCTCCTGATGTGGCTGTACAACAGCTTCGGGTCAGTCTTGACTTTCGATGCTATGTCATTTTCGTATTGCCGTTGAGCCTCCCTTCTTAACTGTGCATATTTGTTTCTGGCTCTTCGGCTAATCTCTTTATTTTCCTGAGTTCTGTCTTCTGTACCTTTTCCATTCTCTAGTACACCTAGTTTTTGCCTCCCTACACCTTTGGGTGGACCAAGGACTCGTTCTGTTCTTCCCATTATTTCTGTTTCCCTTGGGAACAAACCTCTCCTCTGCCTCCCTGCATTTTGTTGCCACATAGTCCATCATTTCTTCTACTGGTTTTCCTGTCAGTTCCCTCTCCCACTGAATGTCTTGAAAGAAGTTCCTCAAGCCTGAGTAGTTCCCCCTTTTGTAGTTTGGTTTTTCCCACCCTATTCCTGGTGCTTTCTCCACTTGGAGCTCAACTATGTAGTCGAAGCACAGAACCACATGATCACTAGCTCCCAGGGGCCTTTCATACATATCCTCGATGTCAGAACTACTCAAGGTGAATACAAGGTCCAGTCTTGCTGGTTCATCCTCTCCTCTCTCTCTGGTAGTGTGTCTAACATGTTGATGCATGAGGTTTTCCAGTACCACATCCATCATCTTGGCTCTCCATGTTTCGGGACCCCCATGGGGCTCCAGGTTTTCCCAGTCAATCTCCTTGTGATTGAAATCACCCATAACTAGTAACTTTGCTCCCCCCATGTGTGCTCTCCTGGACACCTCGGCTAGTGTGTCGACCATTGCTCTGTTGCTCTCATCGTATTC